>NC_043964.1:11080928-11096517 GCF_902148855.1 Sphaeramia orbicularis
TCACTGACACTTACATACCTTGTAAAAACACACAACAACATCAACATCACAACATCACTAACCCTAACCCTAACCCTAACCCACAACATCAACATAATAATAAATATGTAATAAACGAGTTATTAACGTGTTGTTAACATGGTATTACAATGTAATTAACACTAATGTGTTGTAACACATAATAAATGTGTAATAAACATGTAATAAATGTGTTATTAACGTGTTATAAACATGTAATAAATATGTTATTAACACAGACATGTTAGTAACACTAACCCTTGTAATAACGTATAATAACTTACAAGAAAATGTAATAAACATATTATTAAAATGTAAAAACCCTAAGCCTGGCCCTAACCCTAGCAATAACCCTAGCCCTAACTCTAACCCTAACCCACGCCCTAAACCAAGCCCTAACCCTAACCCTAGCCCTAAACCTAACCCAAACCCTAGCCCTAACCCTAACCCCAGCCCTAACCCTAGCCCTAAACCTAACCCTAACCCTAGCCCTGGCCCTAACCCAAGCCCTAACCCTAGCCCTGACCCTAACCCTAACCCTAACCCTAGCCCTAGCTCTAACCCTAACCCAAACCCTAACCCTTACCCCAGGCCCTACCCTAACACTAACCCTAAAGTCAACCCTAACACTTGTAATAACATATAATAACTTACAACAAAATGTAATAAACATGTTATTAAAATATTAAAATGTAAAAAAAACTAACCCTAGCCCTAACCCTAACTCTAACCCTAGCCCTAGCTCTAACCCTAACCCTAACCCCTGGCCCTAACCCTAAACCTAACCCTAACCCTAGCCCTTACCCTAACCCTAGCCCTAACCCTTACCCCTGGCCCTAACACTAACCCTAAAGTTAACCCTAACCCTAAACCTAATCCTAACCCTAACCCTAGCCCTAACCCTTACCCCTGGCCCTAACCCTAACACTAACCCTAAAGTTAACCCTAACCCTAACCCTAGCCCTAACCCTAACCCTTGTAATAACATATAATAACTTACAAAAAAATGTAATAAACATGTTATTAAAATATTAAAATGTAAAAAACCTAACCCTAACCCTAGCCCTAACTCATATCACTGACACTTACATACCTTGTAAAAACACATAATCAACATAATAATAAATATGTAATAAACGAGTTATTAACGTGTTGTTAACATGGTATTACAATGTAATTAACACTAATGTGTTGTAACACATAATAAATGTGTAATAAACATGTAATAAATTGTTATTAACGTGTTATAAACATGTAATAAATATGTTATTAACACAGACATGTTAGTAACACTAGCCCTTGTAATAACGTATAATAACTTACAAGAAAATGTAATAAACATATTATTAAAATGTAAAAACCCTAAGCCTGGCCCTAACCCTAGCAATAACCCCAGCCCTAACTCTAACCCTAACCCTAACTCAAGCCCTAACCCTAACCCTAGCCCTAAACCTAACCCAAACCCTAGCCCTAACCCTAACCCCAGCCCTAACCCTAGCCCTAACCCTAGCCCTAACCCTGGCCCTAACCCAAGCCCTAACCCTAGCCCTGACCCTAACCCTAGCTCCAACCCTAACCCCAGCCCTAGCTCTAACCCTAACCCAAACCCTAACCCTTACCCCAGGCCCTACCCTAACACTAACCCTAAAGTCAACCCTAACACTTGTAATAACATATAATAACTTACAACAAAATGTAATAAACATGTTATTAAAATATTAAAATGTAAAAAACCTAACCCTAGCCCTAACTCATATCACTGACACTTACGTACCTTGTAAAAACACATAACCAACATAATAATAAATATGTAATAAACGAGTTACTAACGTGTTGTTAACATGTTATTACAATGTAATTAACACTAATGTGTAGTAACACATAATAAATGTGTAATAAACATGTAATAAATGTGTTATAAACATGTAAGAAACATGTTATTAACACAGGCATGTTAGTAATACTAACCCTTGTAATAACATATAATAACTTACAAGAAAATGTAATAAACATGTTATTAAAATGTAAAAACCCTAACCCTAGCCCTAACCCTAGCCCTAACTCTAACCCTAACCCAAGCCCTAACCCTAACCCTAACCCTAGCCCCAACCCTAACCCCAGCCCTAACCCTAGCCCTAAACCTAACCCTAGCCTTAACCCTAACCCTAACCCTGGCCCTAACCCAAGCCCTAACCCTAACCCTAACTCTAACCCTAGCCCTACCCTAACCCTAGCCCTAACCCTAGCCCTAGCTCTAACCCTAACCCCTGGCCCTAACCCTAAACCTAACCCTAACCCTAGCCCTAACCCTAGCCCTAACCCTTACCCTTACCCCTGGCCCTAACACTAACCCTAAAGTTAACCCTAACCCAAACCCAAACCCAAACCCAAACCCTAGCCCTAACCCTTACCCCTGGCCCTAACCCTAACACTAACACTAAAGTTAACCCTAACCCTAACCCTAACCCAAACCCAAACCCTAGCCCTAACCCTTACCCCTGGCTCTAACCCTAACACTAACCCTAAAGTTAACCCTAAACCTAACCCTAACCCTTGTAATAACATATAATAACTTACAACAAAATGTAATAAACATGTTATTAAAATATTAAAATGTAAAAAACCTAACCCTAACTCATATCACTGACACTTACATACCTTGTAAAAACACATAATCAACATAATAATAAATATGTAATAAACGAGTTATTAACGTGTTGTTAACATGTTATTACAATGTAACTAACACTTATGTGTAGTAACACATAATAAACATGTAATAAATATGTTATTAACGTGTTACAAACATGTAATAAACATGTTATTGACACAGACATGTTAATAACACTAACCCTTGTAATAACATAATAACTTACAACAAAATGTAATAAACATGTTATTAACATATTATTAAAATATAAAACCCCTAATCCTAACCCTAACTCATATCACTGACACTTACGGACCTTGTAAAAACACATAATAAACATAATAATAAATATGCAATAAACATGTTATTAACGTGTTGTTAACATGAAATTAAAATATGATTAACACTTATGTGTAGTAACAAATAATAAACGTGTAATAAACATGTAAAAACGTTTTTTTTTTCATGTTATAAACATGTAATACACTTGCTATTAACACAGACATGTTAATAACCCTAACCCTTGTTAAAACATATAATAACTTACAAGAAAATGTAATAAACATGTTAACATATTAAAATGTAAAAACCCTAACCCCAGCCCTAACCCTAGCCCTAGGCCTACCCCTAACCCCTAACTCCTAAAATCTAATCCCCTAACCAAACCTTAGCCAAACCCAAACCGCTAACTCCTACTTACCTTCTAAAACACATAATAAACATATAATAAACATATAATGAACTTGTAATAAATGTGTTATTAACATGTTATTAACACTTAATTTAAGCAACACATACTAAACCTGTAATAAACATGTTATTAATACGTATTTACCTTATTATAACACAATAAACATAATAAACATATAACCAACATGTAATTAACACTTACCTGTAATTAGGCAAAGCAAGGCAGGTTTGTTTATATAGCACATTTCATGTACAAGACAATTCAACATGCTTTACATAAAACATTAAAAGAATTATAGCAGGGAAGCAATAAAAAGTATAGGCATGAGAAAAAAACAAAACAAAACATAAATAGATAAAAAATAAAAAATACGTGTAAATACATGTACGCCTTCTTTAGTCTGCATGTTGCTGTATTCTATTATTATAATGTTCTCATCTTGAAATTAAAATTAAATCCTGCATATATTTTTGGTAAGTTATAATAAGTTAATTACAATCAAATATAAAAAATTCACAAAAGGGAAATCCAATTTTTCATTTAAAAAAAAGAAAGAAAAATGAGAATAATAATAAAAGTATTTAATCTCGTAAATAAATATAAAAACAAAACAAACTAAAAAATCATAAGCCTTTAATTTAATGTTTTAATTTAAGCTTTTAAATGTTTTGTTTTTGTTTATTTGTTTGTTTTTTGCTGTTGTTTATTACCAATTTAAATTATTTGTGCAAACAGACAGGAAAATGAAAAAATATAAATGTACAAGAAAATGCAAAATGATGCTTCAACATATTACACGTCTGTTTGTCGCCCTCCAGTGGTTTTATATCTTACCTGCACTTCTCTGACTTTAGGATGTGTGTATAAGAACTCTTCGATCTCAGCTGGATAGATGTTCTCGCCTCCTCGGATGATCATGTCCTTTATGCGTCCTTCGATTCGACAGTATCCCATACTGTCCAGACTGGCCGTGTCACTGCGAAGGAAGGGAAAAAACCACATGTCCACGTCAAGGTTATAATAGTTTGGGATTTTTCATTATAGTTTAGTTTTATTTAGTTTGGACTGTTTTTTCTCTAATTTAGTTAGTTTTAATTCATTTCTAGGGCAGGTTTGCTAGTATTTATTAGTTTTATTTATTTATTTTTTTTATAAATGCTTAGTTTTAGTATTAATTTTAGCTTTGTCATTTTGTCGGGTTTTTTTTCTCTAATTAGGTTAGTTTTAATTCGTTTTTAGAGCAGGTTTGCTAGTTTTTATTAGCTCTCATTCTTTTCTAAATGCTTAGTTTTAGTTTAGTTTTAGTATTAATTTTAGTTTTGTTGTTTTGTTGACTTTTTTTTCTCTAATTCAGTTAGTTTTACTTTGTTTTTAGAGCAGGTTTGCAAGTTTTTATTAGTTTAATTTTTTTTTCTAAATGCTTAGTTTTAGTATTAATTTTAGTTTTGTCATTTTGTCGACTTTTTTTTTCTCTAATTCAGTTAGTTTTAATTAGTTTTTAGAGCGGGTTTGCTAGTTTTATTACTTTAAATTTTTTCTCTAAATGCTTAGTTTTAGTATTAATTTTAGTTTTGTCATTTTGTCGAGTTTTTTTCTCTAATTCAATTAGTTTTAATTCGTTGTTAGATCAGGTTTGCTAGGTTTTTTTTTTATTAGTTTTCTTTTTTTTTTCTAAATCCTTCATTTTAGTTTAGTTTTAGTATTAATTTTAGTTTTGTTGACTTTTTTTTTTCTCTAATTCAGTTAGTTTTACTTTGTTTTTAGAGCAGGTTTGCTAGTTTTTAGTAGCTTTCATTTTTTTTCTAAATACCTAATTTTAGTTTAGTTTTAGTATTAATTTTAGTTTTGTCGTATCTTTTATCTTCTTCACCGTTGTATTCATATAAATCCCGTACTGGACTCTGCTGCTTTCTCCCAGCTTTAGTCTCCATGTTTCCAGGTAGAGTGGGGACAAAAAGATGACTAAACGACAAGTGACGAGAAGTGACCGACTGTGAAGTGTCGTACGGTGCCGCTAGCTAAAAGCGCTAGAGTGAAATAAATCGCTTTTGTATCAATCCGACAATGACAAAGATGAAAACTAAGGTAATTTTATCCATAATTTTTATATGTTTTTGTTACTTTTGTAAGCGCACAATACAGTTTCAGTTAGTTATGGCTTTTTCTTTGAATTATAGTTTTTATTTACTAGCGGCATTGTACCCGTGGTGCCATTGTATGATAGCATGATAAGTACAACTTGTCCGCCACCACTATCCATTCGTAAACTATCATTTAATCATGCATTGTGCAGGTAATAATTTGAGCCAACATGTGAGGCATGAAGGGAAGAGCATGTATTTGTTTGGCCTGTCAAGCACGGTTAAATTCATACAGCGGTAGTGAACTGCAGACTTCACATTGTAGCATTGCCTGCTAGCAGAAGAAATTTCATGAACGGCAGCATGACCACTTCCGAAAATGGAGTATGGCGGCAGAGATGAAGAATTCAAAGTAGAAAGAGGCTAAAATCGCCCAGCATACCTCACAACATTTGAATAGGGAAATAAAATTATGCCTAGTAGATAGTCAGGTAATGTTTCTATTCATTTGGCGAGTTTGGCGGCGATCGGGCCTGTGAAGGCTGAGGAAAATCCGTACAAACGCCCTCCTGTGCTGCAACATCGATCGGACGGACACAGAACGTGCATTATATAGTAGGATTTCAGATAACAAAAATGTTCTTTCAATTCTAGTTTTCGTTGTTTCGTTCGTTTTCGTTAACGTTATTAACCCTGGTCCAGGTTTCGCTCCTTTAGCTTCATCCAAACATCCACTCTCTTTACATCATCATCCTTCTTACCCTGTCCTGTACCAGCGGTCTTCTGCGATAACCTCTCGGGTTTTTTCAGGATCGTTCCAGTATCCGAGCATCACACAACTGCCTCTGATCAGCAGCTCTCCGGACGCCCCCAGAGGGACCATCTCCCCGGAGATAGGGTCCACCACTTTAGCCTGTACATTCACAGAAATACAATATGAAACCAAACAGCGGTGTCTTTATGTAGAGAAGTCTGTTTGTATGAATAAAGGGCAAACCTCAGTGTGGGGCATGATACATCCGACAGTATTAACCTTCAGGTCGTCGGTGTCTTGTGGGAATCCCAGAAACGTAATGGGACTATTCTCAGTGGTGCCATATAGTAACTGTAAAAACATAATATACACACATAGATTTAGTGAAAACATGAATGTACCTGAACAGAGAAGACTGGACTATAAAAAAACAACCCTCAGTTAACCCATAAAGACCAGCACTAGTTTTGCGTCAGTTCCCAAATAAATTTTACTCTATTTTTAACCTTTAATAAGTGATTTACCACCATTTACTCTAATATTATACTGGAAAAAATCAAACTATTACCAAGTGCATTTTTCTCATTTCCAGTCAAAATATCTCATCACACTTAAAATAAGACATAATCACCTAAAGAGTAACTTTTCAGTGAGATATAAGAACTTATTTTTAGACAATAGATCTGGAAAATGTTATTTTAAGAAATCTTACAAGATAATTTTCACTTGCACTGTTTTTGTTTTTGTTTTTTTGTTTTTTTTTTTTGCTTGAATTAAGCAAAAAAAAAAAAAATTGAATTAAGCTAAATAAATAAATAAATAAATAGCCAATGGAACAAGTGAAAATTATCTTGGTAAGATTTCTTGAAATAAGATTTTCAAGATCTATTGTCTAAAAATAAGTTTTTATATCTCACTGAAAAGTTCCTCTTCAGGTGATTATGTCTTATTTTAAGTGTGATGAGATATTTTGACTAGAAATGAAAAAAAAAAAACCACTTGGTAAGATTTTGATTTTTGCAGTCTATCCTCTGCATTTTGCATTTTTAAGTGAAAATCTGCCATTTTCCTATAGTTAATGTACTGATTATGTAGATGTTCATTAAAGCAGCAATTCAAGTTGAGGGTTACTACATCCAAAACAGAGAAAACTGAAGAAAAAGCTAAATTTTTTTGTAAAATCTATCATTAACTGAACATAACCCATCCACTATCATTGATCCAGCTCCATGGTTTTTACTGGGGATCAATGTTGTAGCCTCTGTATTTCCAAATGGGTCATATCTGATGACCACAAACTGTATTTTACACCCATTATTTACATGTATTGATAGGATTAGTGGATTACCAGGTATTAAACAGTTTAAATCAGTAGATGGTTTTGGGTCTTTATGGGTTAAGATGCAGGACATTTCAGTACTCACCGTTATCGCCTTCATGTTCATGTCTGTTATTAATTTTCTAACAACTTCTGGAGGACACTGAGACCCTCCCATGAGCCCTGAAACACAACACACAGTCAACAATAACACACATGCTGACAGTCCTACACAGTCATTATGTTTAACCCTATAACCCCAAACATATCATATTTGATACATGAGTTTTGAAGCCCCTCTTTATGATCTGTGTGATATGTTTTTCTTGAGAAACCTGATGTATACAATTAGATACATGCAATACACAGATAATCCACCAGGAGGGTGGAATTTGTTCCCCAGAGGCCTTTCCAGTGACACTACAAGACTGTCATTAATGAGGAAGGAGGCAGAACTTTGACAATTTAGAAAAGGAATTATCAATTTATTAGACATGTTTGTGTTGTATTATGTTTTTGTTTGTTCAAAAATAATAGTATTTGAGTATTGAGACCCCATGTACAAAAGTGTATTGCATTCATATGAAAAAATGAATATCAGTACTTGTAATTACGAGATAATTATCTTGTTAATCTCCTAAGACCCAGCTATGGGTTTTCTGTCCATTTTTGTGGACAAGAGTTTCACAACTTTATACAAAAAAAAAAAGAAAAGAAAACTGTCCACCACAAAGGACATTCCATCAAAATTTTAAAAACTGCATCTGAAAAAAAACGTTGCCTCATGATGTTTCCAATATAGGCACTTATTTAATAAAAACAAAAAAAAAGCTTGTACTTTGCTGACATTTCCTGGGTGTTAGGAGGTTAATTCAGAAAAACAGAGCCAATTAAAATTTTTTCATGTGAATGCAATACACTTCCATACCCATAAAGACCCAGTGCTACTTTTATGTCAGTTCCCAAATGAAATTTTCGCTATCCTCCTAAGACCCAGCTTTTCTGTCCACATTTGTGGACAAGAGTTTCACAACTTTATACAAAAAAAAAAAAAAAAAGAAAAGGAAAGAAAACTGTCCACCACAAAGGACCTTCCATGAAATCTTTTTAAAAAATGCACCTGAAAAAACTGTTGAATCAAGATGTTTCCAATATAGGCACTTAATTAATAAAAAACAAAAAAAGCTTGGACTTTGGTGGCATTTCCTGAGTCTTAGGAGGCTATATCTAACCTGTCTTAACCCTATAACGCCAAGTGTGTCATATTTGATACGAGTTTTGAAGCCCTCTACATGATCAGTGTGATGATTTTTGTCTTGAAAAACCTGATGTAAACAATTAGATACATTCAATACACAGATAATCCACCGGGGGAGGAATTTGTTCACCAGAGGCCTTTCCAGTGACACTACAAGACTGTCTTTAATGAGGAAGGAGGCAGAACTTTGACAATTAGAAAAGGAATTATCAATTTATTAGACATGTTTGCGTTGTATTATGTTTTTGTTTGTTCAAAATAATAGTATTTGAGTATTGAGACCCCATGTACAAAAGTGTATTGCATTCATATGAAAAAATGAATATCAGTACTTGTAATTACGAGATAATTATCTTGTTAATCTCCTAAGACCCAGCTATGGGTTTTCTGTCCATTTTGTGGACAAGAGTTTCACAACTTTATACAAAAAAAAAGAAAAGAAAACTGTCCAACACAAAGGACATTCCATCAAAATTTTAAAAACTGCATCTGAAAAAAAACGTTGCATCATGATGTTTTCCAATATAGGCACTTATTAATAAAAACAAAAAAAAGCTTGTACTTTGCTGACATTTCCTGGGTCTTAGGAGGTTAATTCAGAAAAACAGAGCCAATTAAAATTTTTTCATGTGAATGCAATACACTTCCATACCCATAAAGACCCAGTGCTACTTTTATGTCAGTTCCCAAATGAAATTTTCGCTATCCTCCTAAGACCCAGCTTTTCTGTCCACATTTGTGGACAGAGTTTCACAACTTTATACAAAAAAAAAAAAAAAAAGAAAACTGTCCACCACAAAGGACCTTCCATAAAATCTTTTTTAAAAATGCACCTGAAAAAACTGTTGAATCAAGATGTTTCCAATATAGGCACTTAATTAATAAAAAACAAAAAAAGCTTGGACTTTGGTGACATTTCCTGAGTCTTAGGAGGCTATATCTAACCTGTCTTAACCCTATAACGCCAAGTGTATCATATTTGATACAAGTTTTGAAGCTCTCTACATGATCAGTGTGATGATTTTTGTCTTGAAAAACCTGATGTAAACAATTAGATACATTCAATACACAGATAATCCACCGGGGGGAGGAATTTGTTCACCAGAGGCCTTTCCAGTGACACTACAAGACTGTCTTAATGAGGAAGGAGGAAGAACTTTGACAATTTAGAAAATGAATTATCAATTTATTAGACATGTTTGTGTTGTATTATGTTTTTGTTTGTTCAATAACAATAATATTGAGCACTGAGACCTGATGTATCAAATATGATACAAAATTGAAACTCATACATGGAAATTGATATTTGAAAAAAATGTTTTTGAGTTGTTCAGAAGGACCAACAAAGGCTCCAGTTTCAAAGAACTGGAATTTTCTGTCAATGATTTAATGGTTCAGGCTTTACAGGATTAAGTCTGACAAAACTCTTACCGGCTTCAATTGATGATATATCGTATTTGTGTGCGTCGTTCTGACTCAGTAGGTCAGTGTACATTGTGGGAGTGCCATAGACAACATTACACCTTAATTTAAAAAAAAAAAAAAAAGATGTATTACATGTAGTGCGCATTAGGGGTGTTTAGAGCTGCAACTGATTTATCAACCAGGTGCTTGAAGTCAATGCAAAAAATCCCAATTTGATTAATCAACTCGAATTCATTGAAGGGAGATATTCTATTGCGGTTTTCCTGAATTGAAACTTCTTTGTGCATCACATTAAGCGTCTGTGTGAAACACTACAGTGGAACCAATGTTTAACAGCAGAGAAATGAAGGAAACATAGCTTTGATTCAGGAGAATTGTGGTTGAATGATTTTTTTGGATCACTTTGGGTCGATTAATCGGTTGCAGCTCTAGGGGTGTGTATTGCAAGAATCTAGCCATACGATACAAATCACAATACTAGGATCATGATATGATTTATTGCAATATATCACAATACTGTTAATAAGGCGATATTTTTTGTTTTGCTCCTTTTTTTCTCATTATTTCCTGAAAAGCTAACATCTACCTCTCTCAGACAGTAAAAAGTACTTTTAGGATGCCTGAACTAACAATTACTCAACAAATCAGTGTTATCAATATCAAAAAAACTACATGTATGACCTGCAGGATCACAATACTACTTTTGTCATATACAAAACAGCAGAGCAAAATACCCATATGAATATAGAAATAAAAGACCTCGCAGGATTCTCAAAAATATAAACAAAAAAAACAAAATTAACCTCCACCATGTCTGCATTGGAATAAATACCTAAAATATCAATTCACATTTTTTAATATCGATACAGTCTCGTGAAATGAAATATTGCAATATATCATGAAACTGATATTTTCTTACACCCCTAGTGAGCATGCATATTGTTGTGCGATGATCGCTTCTGTACCCTCATATCTGAATGGCCTTGAGGTTTGCATGGCTGTCATAACCAGTGGAGGGGAACACCAGAGTGATGCCGTTGCACGCCATGCACATCCCTCCAACCACCGAACCAAAACCGTGATACAAGGGAACCGACACACACACCCGCACCTGTGGCTGATGGGAATGTGGAAAGTTGGATAACTTATCTCATGTTTGCTTATGTTCTCTGTGTCAAGACCAGTGTTGTGTAAGTTACTCCCAACTGCAATACATTACAGATTACAAGTTACTGTTATTTGAAAGTAATTCCTACCTTACAATATTACTGTCTCAGAATCACATGACTACTGTTTTACTTTTGAACCCCAGATACAGACACTCCATGGAATATTATAGACTTCTAAGCCTGTTTCTGATATTAAAAAAAAAGAGGGGGAAAAAGTGTATGTAGGGTGTAAGTTTGTATATGTATGTGTGTATGTAAACATGTATGCGTGTTAGTCCAAGCACGTATGCATTTGTTATTGTAAACATGTGCTAATGTAATTTATATGGTGTGATGTGTAATATACAGATATTTATTTTTATTCATTGTTGTGAACATGGGCAAGTGTCCCTTTTTATGAGTGGGTGGGGAAATATGTATAAGGTCATTAACAATAGATGGGTATGTTTATGTGTTTTGTAGTACTTTGTAAAATCCCCTCAATTAAATAAAAGTTATTAAAATTAAAAAAAAAAAAAAAAAAAAAAAAAAAAGAAGAACCCATACTAAGTAGCTTCTTAAAAGCAGGGTTAGGTTAGTGTTTTGTTTTGTTTTTTTTCTTATAAAGTTTTAACACAATAAAAAGATATAATCAACTGACAAATGTATAGATCGAAGTATAAAAAAGGAGCCAAAACAACAGCAAACAAGAAATGTTTTAAAAATTACCAACACTCAGGTGTCTGCTACACATTAAATTTAAAATCACTATACAATTTGATGTTTTGATTCATTTATTGTTTTTCTTTTTCAAATTTTCAATGCTGTTCCAAAATGGTGTTCTCAAAAAAAACTTTACTCTTCTTCGTGGTATTTGTCCAGTATGAGTAATTCAGAGCAGCGCCCCCTAGTGGATTGATTGAGAAACACTCATTCCAATGCATTAAATGTCAGTAGCAGCACTTTGTTGACAACGACAATAAAGCACATTACAGAAGAAAACTAAGATTGGTAATGGTATTATTAAGTACTCATATCGGTACTCAATATTGGCAAGTACTCAAATGTAAGCACTTGGACTTGTACTCAGTCTGGAAAAAAGTGGTATTGGTGCATCCCTAATCTGTTACTGTAATGTATTCTTTTGTAACATGTTACTCCCAACACTGGTCAAGACTTACTTGTCGGGTACTTCAGGTACTTACTCTCCGTTCATAACCCATTCGGAGGCCGGTGTAGTACGCATTATTGACGATATTATGGTGAGAAAGAGTGGCTCCCTTTGGACTCCCAGTCGTCCCCTGAAACAATTAACAGGTGTCAAACATACGGTCCGCGGGCCAAAACCAGCCCACCAAAGGGTTCAGTCTGACCCATTGGATGAATTTATGAAATGCAAAAATGACACTGAAGGTATTAACAAACAAGGATGTTAAAATCATTTTAGTTCAGGTTCCACATTCAGACCAATCTGATCTTAAGTGAATTAGACCAGCAAAATACTATCATAATTACCTATAAATAATAACAACTCCAAATTTTACTCTTTGTTTCAATATAAAAAAAAAACAAGCAAAATTACTTGAATATATTTACATTTAGAAACTACACAGGAAAAAATTACTGAGCATTTTTTCCAGTGTCAAAAGTATTTTCCTCAAAAAAGAATAAATTTGGTTCTATACTGAGTAAATTTGGTTCTGTATTGAGTTGGAGAGCTGTACCCAAAGAATAACGTTTACTTTTTTTTTAGGGAGTGACCAAATGTTATCTGAGTAGAGTAAAAAAAATTCAATTAGAGTAAATTTACTCAAAATTGTACTCAAAATTCAAAATTTCCTGTGCATCCTTTTTACAAAAAAAATGTGAATGACATGAAAATATGAATAACCTGAAAATATCTTAAGAAAAAGTGAATGAATTTTTTACAATATTCTACCGTTCCTAATGTTTGTATCTTTCTAGATCCATTATGGTCTGTAAATTGTAATGCATGTGTGTCAATCTGGCCCCAGAATGATAAGCAAAGATTACACAAAAGACACTGACAATCATTGTATTGATCACAAAGCTTAATTTCTATATTTTTACAGTACTCATTGACTTTGGACTTTTACAAGGCAAGACAGACAATTGGACTTTTATGGAAAAGTATGGACATACAGTACCCTTCCCTACTCTGTGCCTACAATTTACACTACTATGGTCTTGATTATTTTATTTTATTTTATTTTATTTTATTTATTTTATTTTATTTTATGTTATTTGTTTTGTTTTGTTTTATTTGTTTAATTTAATTAATTCAATTTCATTTGATTTCATTTGATTTGATTTCATGTATTTAGTTTCATTATTTACTTATTTATTATTTTGTATTCACTAGAAAATCATCAAATGTATGGTAATTACTTTTGGGTATGTATTTTCTGTATGTGTTGATTTGGATTTGAATTTTTCTGCAAAATTGGGGTAATGTTATTTCTTGTTCATTGCTAAAGGAAAATAAAAGGGGAAAAAATCAATATTTTTAAGTTCCAGACAACTGTTACTAAATGTTTTTTGCCGTATTTGTGATCTGCAATTTGTAATGCACATGTTTAAATGATATAAACTGAGGCATAATATGGTTAAATGAAAGAAATTTCAGATTCATGGAAGTTCAGATTATTCACACTTTTTGTAAATGTAATAGTTCGTTTTGCACCAAAAAGCAAATATTTCTAAGTATTATATTATTATTTTACTGGTCTGGGACACTTGAGGTCAAATTGGGTTGTATGTGACCCCTGAAATAGCAGGAGTTTACACTGTCGGCCTTGGTGCTCAGTTGGATTTAATGCTCAGATCAGATTTTTTTATATGTAACAATAGAAAAAAATAGATTTGAGTGAAATTTTAGCCAAAAAAAAAATCCAATTTGAGACACTTCTGCCTGCAGTGTGAACGCAGCTGTTGCTACTACTTCTAAAACACCCGTCATTTGTGCCAGTGCTATAGGTTAATACTGAAGGTTACTGATGTGAACTGTATGTTGATGGGTTCGTCAAACGACAGCTTCCTCTGCACATCCATCAGCTCCTTTTGATGCCGACTCTCCTCCCGCCTGCATCACGTCCTGGAAGTGGAGCATCCCCGGCTGTTTACTGTCAATTCACAATCACCATACGCAAGTCTGGAAGCCTGGGACGCACAAAAAAAGACAGTTGTACAGAGGCAAGAACACACAACCACATGCTTTCATGGTCTTTATTCATACCTGGAGCTTTTCAGATTCAGGGTCTCTGTGGGTGTGTATTGATCTCCGGGCAGATCTCCCTCAGCATCTCACAGAAGTTTTGGCTTTTAAAGCTGGTGGGGCAGACGATTCCGCCTTTGCACTGGACCTACACATCAGAAAATAATGACTTCTATTTCCTGTGTTTTGGGTGGTAAAATATATTATATTCACCATAAATATTACCAACTTCAGCTCTCTGAATTATTATGTTTTTAGATTTGGCACTTGGCCAATGTGTGGCACCTAGAAGTTTGACTTTTTGAATATGTTTCTATGTGCACTGTTGCCCTTTTGGTCAAGAAATGATTCTGACTATGTGATTTATTCTTGACAGATACAGTCTAAGCCCCAAACACTAAAAATATAACCCTGTGGAGGCATGGATCAATATTTCTACTTCCAATAGATTTTATGATTTTGTGTAAGATTAATGAGAAATCATCTATTACATTTTAAAAATACTTTTAATGATAACAGAATATATACTATTGATATACAAATATTAAAAAAAACAACAACATTAGCCTCACAGGGTCTGGGATGCAAAAATAGCATGACTAATGTCATAATTTAGGTTTATGTTGTGATAAATGCCATAAATATTGATGTTTATATCTCAAATCAGCTATGAACAGGACATTTTACAGTGGTAGCCATGATGCGTCACAGTATTTTTGTCCATATAATAATATGATATAATATATTATATAATAATAATATTTCCCTAAAGTTTAATGGGAGATGTTTCTTCCTTAGTGAGATGTGAAGAAAGTAGATGGTTAGTTGTGGTAGAAAATCATTATTTACTATCAGAGCATGAAAAACATTTAGAAATTTAGAGGTAGAACATTTAAAATCATTGTCACAGGATAAAAAACAAAAAACAAAAAAACTAAATCAGTGTGGGAGAAATTAAGTAAAAAAAACATCTCTGAGGCATGTTGGATGCAAAGATAACAACATAACAAT
>NC_043964.1:11096530-11171530 GCF_902148855.1 Sphaeramia orbicularis
AGTGGAAGATTTTTCTTCCTAAGTGAAATGTGAAGAAAGTAGATGGTTAGTTGTGGTGGAAAATTATTATTTACAGTCAGAGCATGAAAAATATTTTAGAAATTTAGAGGTAGAACATTTAAAATCATAGTCATGGATTAAAAAAAAACAAAAACAAAATTAGTGTTGAGAAAAAATTAAGTAAAAACCATTTTATTTAAACCAAAATAATATATTTATATTTAGTTATGACAATATAAAACTATATTATGACATTTGTCATTATTGTTTTGTTTTGTTCTGTTAGAAAAGAAACACCTGAATTCAACGTGTCCCAATACTGTTGTCTATATAGTGTATGACTTAGGCAATTATGCAATTAACCAAATGCATGTAATATTATACAGTCACAGAAAAAAAATTATTAGACCACCCCTTGTTTTCTTCAATTTCTTGTTCATTTTAATGCCTGGTACAACTAAAGGTACATTTGTTTGGACAAATATAATAATAACAACAAAAATAGCTCATAACAGTTTAATTTCAGAGCTAATATCTTTCAATTTTCCATGTTTTCTTGATAATAACCAAAATCACTTCCTATGTCATTGTACTGACAAAAACAGTGCTTTTAGGCATTCCATATTTTCTTTTCTGTCTGTTTTAGTCACATGATACACACAGGAGTTAGTACTGGATTGCATAACCATTGTTTTTGATGACTTTTGATGGTCTAATAATTTTTTCCGCAACTGTAGATGGACTGGGCAAAGATAAAAATATGAAAGTGTATACATATAGTGTGGGATCTCTTCATAATAATAATAATAATAATAATAATAATAATTGGTTTTATATAGTGCTTTTCTAGGTGCTCAAAGACGTACTGTAAGGTCATGTCAGGTCATAAAATAGACACTAAAATAATTTTCTCTCAATCAAAACAAAACCAAATAATATTGTTTGGGAACGCACCTGTGGCTGAAGCCGCCTTTGTAAACTACACTGATTACGATGGAACAACGATCCCTTCAGTGGGTCTTTGTTGAGGGAAAAGGCAGAAGAATCGGTATGTGTGGCTCGGTTGTTTCTTGAACCAGTCGTGTCATTTGATCATGCGTTCAGCGTTATCAGGGACTCCAGAGGGTTCCCTACGCTGGTTTGAACGACAGAGAAAGACAGAAAACCCTGTGTTTATACAGAGATACACTGAACAAGGAGGCAGCAGAGGCTAATGCTGCACCGTAAAAAAAAAAATCTGTAATTTAACCGAATTTTCACTGTTTATTTTACAGTTTTTTCCTGTGTTTTTAAGAAACAGGAAAATATCAAAGAAATGACAAAAACAGACTGTGATTTTACATGTCAAATGTAAAATAACACAAAAAAACAAAAACAAAAACTGTAACTGTGAATAACCAAAAAAATTCAAATCCTTGTTGTTGTTTGGTGTGTTCAAGTTCACAGTTCATGTTCAACATCCTAAATCTCTTATTGATGTACATTCTGAGTGCCTTATTTAGTAAAAATCTGTCAAAATTTAATTCCTCTGTCTTTTTCTGTTATTCCACCCTATTTTGACCCTAAAACACACAGTAAAACAAAACCACACTGTAAAAAAAAATCTATAATTTAACCGAATTTTCACTGTTTATTTTACAGTTTTTTCCTGTATTTTTAAGAAACAGGAAAATATCAATGAAATTACAAAAACAGACTGTGATTTTACACGTCAAATGTAAAATAACACGAAAAAAACTAACTGTAAATAACCAAAAAAATTCAGTTTTTTAAAAGATTTTTTTTTTCTTTTTTCACAGAAAAATACAGTTAAAATACATTTGCAAATGTATCATAATTTCACAAATATTTCTTTTCTATTTATGAGATTAAACTGTTAATTTAAAGTTTAATACTGTAAAAAAAAAAAAAAAAAAAAAAAAAAAATCAATAAATAAAATGAGATAAAATTACTGACAATTAACCATAAAAGAAGTATTTGTTCGGTAAGTTCAACAAGACTTGTTTAATTGACTAATATGTTGTGTAATTACAGGAGGTTTCACTACAAAAAATGTTGAATAAATGTATTTTTATGAATGTATAACATGTATAAGCACTGATAAACTGTAAAGGTGAAAACTGACATGTACAATATAAATAGAAAAAAAGGAACGTGTCTGAAAAAATCAGTAAATAAATATATTTTCCTAAATTCTAGGAGTCACACATTTTTTGCCAGTATGGCTGTGAAATGGGCATTCAATTCTGTTCTAAGTAGTCTTAAAAAGGTCTTAAAAAGCCTTAAATTTAACTTGCAGAAACCTGTAGGAACTTAAAATATGTTCTAATGAAATTATTTGGTCATTGTGATTTTTTTCTTGAGATTAACTCAATATATATAGTATATATAGTTGTTGCACCTGGTTACAGGTGAAAACGGATGAGTATAAATATAAAAAAAAAAAAGGAATGTGTCTGAAAACAAAATCAGAGTAAATAAAGACATTTTCCTAAATTCTAGGAGTCATACATTTCTGCCAGTATGGCTGTGAAATGGGGATTAAATTCTGTTCTAAGTAGTCATAAAAAGGTCTTAAAAAGTCTTAAATTTAACTTGCAGAAACCTGTAAGAACAATGAAAATATCTTCTAATGAAATGATTGAGTCATTGTGATTTTTTTCTTGAGATAAACTCAATATATACAGTATATATAGTTGTTGCACCTGGTTACAGGTGAAAACGGATGAGTATAAATATAAAAAAAGGAATGTGTCTGAAAACAAAATCAGAGTAAATAAATACATTTTCCTAAATTCTAGGAGTCACACATTTTTGCCAGTATGGCTATGAAATAAGGATTAAATTCTGTTCTAAGTAGTCATAAAAAGGTCTTAAAAAGTCTTAAATTGAACTCGTAGAAACCTGTAAGAACAATGAAAATATCTTCTAATGAAATGATTGAGTCATTGTGATTTTTTTCTTGAGATAAACTCAATATATACAGTATATATAGTTGTTGCACCTGGTTACAGGTGAAAACGGATGAGTATAAATATAAAAAAAGGAATGTGTCTGAAAACAAAATCAGAGTAAATAAATACATTTTCCTAAATTCTAGGAGTCATACATTTCTGCCAGTATGGCTGTGAAATGGGGATTAAATTCTGTTCTAAGTAGTCATAAAAAGGTCTTAAAAAGTCTTAAATTGAACTTGTAGAAACCTGTAGGAACAATGAAAATATCTTCTAATGAAATGTTTTTGTCAATGTGATTTATTCTTGAGATAAACTTAATATATACAGTATATATAGTTATTGCACCTGGTTAAAGGTGAAAACTGATGTGTATAAACAGAAAAAAAGAAAAATATGTCTGAAAACATAACTGGAGTAAATAAATACATTTTCCTAAATTCTAGGAGTGACAATTTTTTGCCAGTATGGCTGTGAAATGGGGATTAAATTATGTTCTAAGTAGTCTTAAAAAGGTCTTAAAAAGTATTAAATTGAACTTGTAGAAACCAGTAGGAACAATGAAAATATCTTCTAATGAAATGATTGAGTCAATGTGATTTATTCTTGAGAAAAATACAATATATACAGCAGGGGTGTCAAACTCATTTTCTTCTGGGGGCCACATTCAGCCCAATTTAACCTGACGTGGGCCAGACCAGTAAAATAATAGCATGATAGCCAATAAATAATGACAACTGCAAATTGTTTTAGTGCAAAAAATAACATTCAATTATGCCGATATTTACATTTACAAACTATCCAAACCAAAAGGATGTGAATAACCTGAAAAAAATGGAATTTGTTAAGAAATATAAGTAAAATTTTATCAATATTATGCTTCGATTTATCATTTCTACATGTGCATTACAGATCAGATTTACAAAGGCACAAAACATTTTGTAACAAGTAGAATATTGTTAAAATTGCATTTAATTTTCTTCAGACATTTCAGGTTGTTCATATGTGTTCAAGCTATTCACATTTTAAAGGATAGTTTGTTAATGTAAACATTTTCATAATTTGATGTTTTTTGCATGAAATCAAAGAGAAAAAAATGGTGTTGTCATTATTTATAGGTTATTATACGATATTATTTTTGAGTTGGATGCCCTCATTTTCATTTACACAAATACTTCAAATACACAAAATATTTTAGTAACTGGCAGAATATTGGCAAAATTGCACTTACTTCTCTTAGGACATCTCTAGTTTTTCATTTTTTTTTTTTTTTTTGTGTCATTATTTGTAGGTTTTTATGGTAGTATTTTACTGATCTGACCCACTTGAGACTAAAGTAAGGCTTTATATGCGCCCTAAAATAAAAGGATTGACTGTTAATATCTTGAGTGTAATTTTTGCATTTCACAAATTCATCCCACGGGCCGGATTGGAGCCTTTGGCGGGCCAGTTTTGGCCCCCGGGCCGCATGTTTGACACCTGTGATATACAGTATAACTAGTGATCGTACCTGGTTAAAGGTGAAAACTAACGGCACAAAACATTTTGTAACAAGTAGAATATTGTTAAAATTGCATTTAATTTTCTTCAGACATTTCAGGTTGTTCATATTAGTTCAAGCCATTCACATTTTAAAGGATAGTTTGTTAATGTAAACATTTTCATAATTTAACCCTTTCATGCATACTGGTCACTACAGTGGACAGCTATTCTACAGCTTTTCTCTTCTATATTCATGGATTTTGTTGTTTTCGTTGTTTGTTTGTTTTTTTTTCACACATATCTTTATTAAAGTTTTAAGACACTACATATCTTTTCTGACATGAATTGGTAACATTTTGTAGATCTCTTCTGAGCATAAACCCCTAGAATCACAAAGCCCTCCCCATAGTTTTCACACAATTTATCAGTAAATACATGTTTCTGTGCGTCAAAAATTAAATGTGTGGTGTGAATGGACATTTTTGCAACTTCATGAAAAATAGGTCCATAAGAATTTTTTTTTTTTTTCATTATTATTATTTCATGTATTTTTTAAATTGTTTAAATTATTTTATTTTTTTTTTTTAAATGTATTTTTCAGAAGAAAATTTTCAATTGCATTGTTTTTTTCATGCCTGAAGAAGAATAAAAACACTCAGGAAGAAATTTTGATTAAGGTTCTCATAATTCGTGCATGAAAGGGTTAATGTTTTTTGCACTAAATCAAAGAGAAAAAAAAAGTGGTGTTGTCATTATTTATAGGTTATCATGATATTATTTTTGAGTTTGATGCCCTAATTTTCACTTACACAAATACTTCAAATACACAAAATATTTTAGTAACTGGCAGAATATTGGCAAAATTGCACTTACTTCTCTTAGGACATCTCTAGTTTTTCATTTTTTTTTTTTTTTGTGTCATTATTTGTAGGTTTTTATGGTAGTATTTTACTGATCTGACCCACTTGAGACTAAAGTAAGGCTTTATATGCGCCCTAAAATAAAAGGATTGACTGTTAATATCTTGAGTGTAATTTTTGCATTTCACAAATTCATCCCACGGGCCGGATTGGAGCCTTTGGCGGGCCAGTTTTGGCCCCCGGGCCGCATGTTTGACACCTGTGATATACAGTATAACTAGTGATCGTACCTGGTTAAAGGTGAAAACTAACGGCACAAAACATTTTGTAACAAGTAGAATATTGTTAAAATTGCATTTAATTTTCTTCAGACATTTCAGGTTGTTCATATTAGTTCAAGCTATTCACATTTAAAAGGATAGTTTGTTAATGTAAACATTTTCACAATTTAATGTTTTTTGCACCAAATCAAAGAGAAAAAAAGTGGTGTTGTCATTATTTATAGGTTATTATGATATTATTTTTGAGTTTGATGCCCTAATTTTCACTTACACAAATACATCAAATACACAAAATATTTTAGTAACTGGCAGAATATTGGCAAAATTGCACTTACTTCTCTTAGGACATCTCTAGTTTTTCATTTTTTTTTTTTTTGTGTCATTATTTGTAGGTTTTTATGGTAGTATTTTACTGATCTGACCCACTTGAGACTAAAGTAAGGCTTTATATGTGCCCTAAAATAAAAGGATTGACTGTTAATATCTTGAGTGTAATTTTTGCATTTCACAAATTCATCCCACGGGCCGGATTGGAGCCTTTGGCGGGCCAGTTTTGGCCCCCAGGCCACATGTTTGACACCTGTGATATACAGTATAACTAGTGATTGCACCTGGTAAAAGGTGAAAACTGATGTGTATAAATAGAAAAAAGAGGAATTTGTCTGAAAATAAAATTATTCCAACTCTGTGCTCAACAGTTTATTACCATCTGCTTTTACTTACCAACTTGAAAGGGTATTTTATTTATTTATCATTTCAAATTGTTATCTCATTCCCATCCCTGCAGCGTAGATTGTAATATTTCAGACTAATGTTCTACAGTAAAAACACACTTAGCTCAACAAACAGCCTAAAACAGTAACAGACTATGCACTCATAGAGTTTGTGCTCCTCCCCAGACATTGAATTCAACCTGACGGGCAGCTACGGCAGCCCGGTCCACACCAACCACAACTCCAACTACAGCTCCATGCCCTCCCCAGACATGGACCAATCCGATCGCAAGCAGCAGCACGACCAGAGCCGGCGCCCACTAAGCGTCGCCACTGATAACATGATGCTGGAGTTTTACAAGAAGGATGGGTATGATGCCAAGTGCATCCTTCTGCTAAACCACCTCTGACTCTCTGCCTCTTTATTTTGTTTTTTTCTCTCCTCGATTTCCGCCTCCGCATGCTCTCAAACATCTGATATTAAGTCTGATATTTGACAAGGGTGACTATTTCACAACTAAAGAGGAGGTGAGGTAAGGTAAGGGGAGGTAATGAAGGGAAAGGAAAGGATAAGATAGGGTAAGGTAAGGTAAGGGAGAGAAAAGATAAGATAAGGGGAGGTAATGAAGGGAAAGGAAATGATAAGGTAAGGGAAATATAAGACTAGATAAGATAAGGGAAGGTAATAAAGGTACAGATAAGGAAAGGAAAGGAAAGGAAAGGAAAGGAAAAGAGAAGAAAAGGTAAGATAAGGTAAGGAAATGGAAAGATAAAATAAGATAAAGGAAGGTAGTAAAAGGAAAGGAAAGGTAAGAGAAGGCAATGAATGTAAAGGAAAGATAAGATAAGTTAAGATAAGGGAAGGTAATGATAAAATAAGGAAAGAAAAAGATAAGATAAGGTAATGATAAAATAAGGAAAGAAAAAGATAAGATACGGTAATGAAAGATAAGACAAGATAAGATAAGGGAAGGGAAGGTAATAAAGGTACAGATAAGATAAGGAAAGGAAAGGAAAAGAAAAGGTAAGATAAGGTAAGGTAGTGGAAAGATAAAATAAGATAAGATAAGGGAAGGTAATAAAAGGAAAGGAAAGGCAAGATAAGGTAATGAATGTAAAGGAAAGATAAGATAAGGGAAGGTAATGATAAGATAAGGAAAGGAAAAGATAAGGTAAGGTAATGGAAAGATAAGATGAGATAGGGGAAGGTAATGACAGGAAATGTAAAATAAGGTAATGAAAGTAAAGGAAAGGAAAGATAAGATAAGGGAAGGTAATGAAGGTAATGATAAGATGAGGAAAGGAAAAGATGAGGTAAGGTAATGGAAAGATAAGATGAGATAGGGGAAGGTAATGAAGGTACAGATAAGATTAGATAAGATAAGGGAAGGTAATGACAGGAAATGTAAAATAAGGTAATGAAGGTAAAGGAAAGGAAAGATAAGATAAGATAATAAAGGTAAAGCTAAGGAAAGGAAAAGATAAAGTAAGGTAATGGAAAGAAAAGATGAGATACGGAAAGGTAATGAAGGTACAGATAAGATAAGGTAAAATAAGATAAGGAGAGGGGAGGTAATGATGGTGCAGATAAGATAAGGGAAGGTACAGATAAGATAAGAGAAGGGTAGGGAATGAAAGGAAGGGAATGGAAAGGAAAGATAAGAAGATAAGATAAGGAAATGAAGGAAAAATAAAGGAAAAGGTAAGGTAAGGCAAGGTAATAGAGAGATAAGATAAGATATGGAAAGGTTATGAAGGTACAGATAAGATAAGGGAAGTTAATGAAAGGAAAGGAAAGATAAGATACGGTAATGAAGGTAAAGGAAAGGAAAGATGAGGTAATGTAATGAAGGTAAAGGAAAGGAAAAATAAGGTAAGGTGATGGAAAGATAAGATGAGTTAAGATAAGGGAAGATAAGCTTTTATTTATCCCACCATGGGTAAAGTTCACAGTTAGCTGCAGCAAAAATACACTAAGCCAGTATCCTCCAACTAAAGCCGGTTACCTTTGCAGAGTATTCACGCATCCAGTGAATCCTGACCCCCGCCAGCCCACGCAGAGGTGATACTTCCATTGTATATGTGGCTTTTCCATCATTCCAGCTCATAGATTCACATCCTGCTTTATCACATTTCATCACATGACAAACCTGACAACAAGCCTCATTTGAATACATGGCACTGAACCGCATTGAGTGGCATTGTCTCCATGGCAACATGTCTCTGATGGAGGGCTGCTGGTTACCTCTGTTTTTCTCAGGAAATATTTTCTCCAGTGCTAACTTACCATCCTCCCACCCACCCCCCCCCCCAGCCCCTCCTTCACAGTCTGGCTAGCGCATCACCTGGCCTGACTCATTCATCCAGCCAGTGGAAAAGCACTGGCAGCAATTAATATCACTATTCTCCGCCAGCATCGAATTAAAACTGTTCATCTTGAAACAAGCAGCTATCAGTAATAACAGAGTGTGTATCTTTTTACCATAATGAGCTTCTTAGGATAAAGAGTGTTTGCCCTCTGTATTTCTCTGAGACCATTTACATCAATTAGACAAAACAGGCATTGTAATTGGTGCTTAGTAGATAAGTGCAGGCTGGTTATTTGTGCTGACATCCTGTCACCTCTGTAATATCCTTTCTGCTTCACGCTGCCACTGTGGATCTCATCTTATTCCTATATATACTATATGCTATAAATGGACAATAATGTATTGTTTCAGGCAAGGGCTGTGCAATATGACCAAACTAGAAAAGCACTCGGAGAGCGCAGACCGCCGCCAAGGCAGATCAAAACATAGATGACAACATAACCTCCTTGGCGGAGGTAATTATGAGATAAAATGTTGAAATTATGATAAAAAGTCATAATTATGAGATAAGAAATTGAAATTATGAGATTAAAAGTCATAATTATGAGATTAAAAAAAGTCAAAGTTATGAGATAAAAAGTCATAATTATGAGGGGGGAAAAAAGTCAGAATTATGAGATAAAAGTCAAAATTATGATAAAAAGTCATAATTATGAGATAAGAAGGTGAAATTATGATATTAAAAGTCATAATTATGACATAAAAAGTCAAAATTGAGATAAAAAGTCGTGATTATGAGATTTTAAAAAAGTTAAATTATGATAAAAAGCCATAATTATGAGATTAAAAAAGTCAAAATTATGAGATAAAAAGTCATAATTATGGGATTAAAAGTCGACATTGTGATAAAAAGTCAGAATTATGACATGATTTGAAATTATGAGATAAAAGTAATAATTGCGAGATTAAAAGTCATGATTACGAGATTATTATTATTATTATCAATAATAATAATAATAATAATAATAATAATAATAATAATAATAATAATGATAATAATAATAATAATAATAATAATAATAATAATAATGATAATAATAATAATAATAATAATAATAATAATAATAATAATAATAATAAATTGCATTAATAAAGCACAAGACAGTCCAACAAAAAATTAAATACTGTATCTGGAATAAAAGACTATTTCATCTAAGTATATGTGAAAAATAACAAAAAAAAACACATGTAAGGTGAAAGGAACATTCTTTTAGAACATTAGAACATCACTTTTAGAACATTACAACAACATAAGTGCTGATCCAGACCCCTGTCCACATCCACATTATCCCTTTGAACGTCATTCCTTACATTAGTACCATTACTTCATGGTACCTCACAAACCTACAGACCCTGGAGACCACATTGGACCTGAGATCGTTGCCTCACTTTAACTGTTGCTATCACTAGTTGCTTTTCCATTGGACGTCTTCGCAAAACTTTACCAATATTTACTAAATGTCGAAAAAACAGAAGTGCATAATGTCAGTTTTTCGTTTAAATCACACATGCGATGATTTGTTTATTTATTATCACGAGACAACGCAAGAAGTCTTTCCATAAGCACATTGACGAACGTAAATATGGTGTTGATTTACAGATATATTCATTATTATTATTATTATTATTATATATTACCCCTCTATTTCGTACTAAATTAAAAAATTATCGGGTTTCCTGATGTGTCCACACATAAAACACGTTTCTTCTTCTTCTTTGCTTGTTGTAACGTACATCAACACCCGTTTTTTTATTCACCTGACTCTAGCTGCGAAAAAAGGTCTTTCCATTGTAATTTTGCGTGACAAACCATTTGGGCTACGCCTAAAAAACCACCTCTTGCCAGCGCAAAAACTTTTAACGGAAAAATTAGACTTTTGGCGATATTGTCGTTTTTCTGTTAGGTAAATTTTTATGCACAAGTAATATTTGCACGATTTGGGGGTCAATGAAAAAGCCACTACTGTTTCTCTATTTAAAGAAAAAGAACAATGCAGAATGTCAGTTTTTTACTATTAAATCACAAATGCGATGATTTGTTTATTTATTATCACGAGATGACACGAGAAGTCATTCCATAAGCACAGCGACGAACGTAAATACGGTGTTGATTTACAGATATATTCATTATTATTGTATATTACCCCTCTATCTCGTACTAAATTAAAAAATTATTGGGTTTTCTGGTGTGTCCACACATACCGCAACATGTTTCTTCTTCTTCACTTGTAACATCCGTCAACATCTGTTTTTTAAATTCATCTAACTCTAGTTGCGAAAAAAGATCTTTCCATTGCAGTTTTGCTTGACATACCATTTGCGCTACGCCCGAAAAACCACCTCTTGCCAGCGCAAAAACTTTCAAGGGATAAATGAGACTTTTGGTGATATTGTCGTTTTTCTATTAGGGTAAATTTTTATGCGCAAGTAATATTTGCGCGATTTGAGGGTCAATGAAAAAGTGACTACTGTTTCTCTATTTAAAGCAAAAGAACAATTTAAATGTCAGTTTTTTATCATTAAATCACAAATGCAATGATTTGTTTATTTATTATCACGAGATGACACGAGAAGTCATTCCATAAGCACAGCAACGAACGGAAATATGGTGTTGATTTACAGATATATTCATTATTATTATTATATATTACCCCTCTATCTCGTACTAAATTAAGAAATGATCCGGTTTCCTGGTGTGTCCACACATACCGCGACATGTTTCTTCTTCTTCTTCGCTTGTTGTAACATCCGTTTTTTTAATTCACCTGACTCTAGTTGCGAAAAAAGGTCTTTCCATTGCAATTTTGCGTGACAAACCATTTGCGCTACGCCTAAAAAACCACCTCTGGCCAGCGCAAAAACTTTTAACGGAAAAATGAGACTTTTGGCGATATTGTCGTTTTTCTATTAGGTAAATTTTTATGCACAAGTAATATTTGCACGATTTGAGGGTCAATGAAAAAGCCACTACTTTTTCTCTATCTAAAGAAAAAGAACAATGCAGAATGTCAGTTTTTTACCATCAAATCACAAATGCGATGATTTGTTTATTTATTATCACGAGATGACATGAGAAGTCATTCCATAAGCACAGCGACGAACGTAAATATGGTGTTGATTTACAGATATATTCATTATTATTATATATTACCCCTCTATCTCATACTAAATTAAAAAATGATCAGGTTTCCTGGTGTGTCCACACATACCGCGACGTTTCTTCTTCTTCGCTTGTTGTAACGTCTGTCAACTCTAGTTGCGAAAAAAAGTCTTTCCATTGCAGTTTTGCTTGATATACCATTTGCGCTACGCCCGAAAAACCACCTCTTGCCAGTGCAAAAACTTTTAATTATAAAAAAAATGATACTTTTGGCGAAATTGTCAATTTTTCATTAGGTAAATTTTTATGCGCAAGTTATAATTGCGCAATTTGAGGGTTAATGAAAAAGCGACTATTGTCTTATAATGTGTGTGGAAAGGACCAAAAATAGTTACTTACCCAACAAAGGGTTAACTGTAAATCAAAGCTGCGTAATAAATATAACTGTTTGACAAGTAAACAACACCACCTGCGTTCGTGCTCTGTGGAAAAACACAAAGCGTCATCCGAATAATGACAACTGTTACCGTAAAAATCGATTTTCGACACAATAGAGATAAAATATGAAACAATGAACATTTTTTCCATTTGACTGTCTATTGCACGGCCCTAATGTAAAAGTTAAGTGCATCCATTTCCATGTGTATTTGTGGTGGTTTTAGTCAGGTTTCTATGACCTGTGTGTGCATTACTTTTGACCTCATATCCCTTTTACCTCTCTCCTCTACTAATGCAGCATTAGGAAGATACAAAGGTACTGTATCATGTCCTTTTCCCGCTAAACCCCCTCCTCTTTTAACATCATATATGACCTTATGTAATTATCCTTGCCTCCAGTATGGGTGTGCGGGTTATGGATACCTCCTGGGTGTCTCGGAAGGGATCATCCACGTTGGCGCGTAAAGCCTCCTCCACCCCGCCGGGCATGCAGGGCTCTGGATCCCCCGCAGACTCGCTGATCCCCGAGCAACCTGGGGAGCTCACCACCTCCCCCTCGGCAACACCGCCCCCGGGAGAAAGGGTTTGGTAAGTCAACAGGGAGACACCGCTTTACAGTCGTTCACTCCAGCTCATACGTATCGTCATGACCATCATCATCCTCACCATCATCAACCTCTTCAGCTTTGTATGATGAAGATCCTTGGCTGTGATAATCATACTCCAGTTAATTTGCAACGCTTCCATGTAATGTATCTGTCAACACCGTCATGTCTCATATTCCGTTTATTTAAGATTTCTCCACTTTTCTTCGTGTTTTTTTTCCCTGTGGTCTGTCCGATTTCTATCACTTTTGGGTGATTTAACGGCTCTAAACTCGGAGGGGTTCTTCTCGTCCATTTCGTACATGGACGTTTTGTTTCGATAAATCGCAGTATGCTTTAGTCTGCAAGTTCTTGTCAGCATGCTACTTATTCCAGTATCCTATTGATGTGGCTTGGCATTATCAGCTTTAGTCGTGATTTATTTTCCATTTCTGTTGACACTGATTTCACCATTTTTTTCCCCTATGGTATGATTATCATAGTTGAACACATGAATGATCACTTCATGGTCGCTGGCTCTGCCTGTGTGGCAGAAAAGAGATAATATGGCTTCTGGCTTGGCTGGCTTCCCCTCCCTTCTCTCCTGTGGCTCTTTCAGCCAATGAAAGGGTTTTGTGTCTGTTCCACGCTGCCCTGGGCTGACGACAGGACCTGCAATGCAAACAAGTCACATAGGATTAAGGCAGATAGGGTTTCCATATGAAGCCGAGGGGAGATATTTACAGTAGTCATCAGTTCAGCTTGATATCATTGCAAGCTGCAGACCAGCACTTTGGCTGCAGAGACAGATCCTCACAGCTCCATGCAGTGTGCAGACACAAGGTGATCACAAAGGGAGTCCTACACACTTTTTTTCTTTTGCCAATATGACTTTCTTTTGCTGTTTCTTTGTGCTTGTCTTTGTATTTGCACTAAGCTGACTGTGTGCTAAGCTCAGTGCCCACTGCCCACAATAAAATGCTTTTTTTTTTTTCCTTCTTTTTTGAACACGGACCAACTAACACACTAACACCCTAATCATCCAAACAGCTTGTCCTATATCGCTCCAATGCGTCTCCCTGTTCAATCATCAGAGCTGTTTCTCTTGTGCTGTCTATTCTCTTAATATCTACAGCTCAGACAACGTGTCGCCCATTCGGCCGGACACCTCTCATGCCCACCCACCCCCTGGGGAGGACCGGCCACCCCCCCCTTACCCCACCTCCTCGTGCCACACTGCCCCACACCACTTCTATCCCAAACCCCCGCCCTGCGCTCGCCCCGTGGCACCAGGTCCAGAGTCTCAACCCCCCGCCTCACCCCCGCCCCCCTTGCGCTGGTCTGGCTTCATTCCCCCAGCCCCGCCCCCTTCCTCCTCTTCTTCCTCTTCCTCCTCGTCTCTTGACATCAATTCGAACCCCAAACCCAGCTGTCTACACTTCCCCAAGCACAGCCCCCCTGGTGACATGTCGCACGCCCCCCCGCCAGACACTAATGCGTCACCACTGTACATCAAAACCCCCTTGGTACTAACCCGCCATGACCAGTCCCTTGGCAACCCCCCTAGCCTTCCTTCGTCTGCGCCCCCGCCCCCACCGTGGGCTGCCTGTCCATGTGCCCGAGAGAGAGGACCCCCCAGGCTGACTAGGTAAATACAACACACCCTCGGCCTCTGTGGACGCATCACAGCGTGGCAGCTGTATGTCTCCTCTCCTGTAGCTTGCTGGCTCTGTTTTCTACTTGCTCTTTCCCTCCCCCTTCAAATTACATACTTCAGGTTCTGTAACATTCAGGTTGTCCAGGGATGCCTCTCGTGGGGGTTGCCTAGCAACTACAGATGTTACTGGTTTATATAGTTTGACGCTGGTGTTGAGTAGACAATAAATACATGGGAAATGCTGCATATGGCTATCAAATGACATATGAATGTATTTATTATTTTTTTAAACAGCAAAAACTGTGGTAAAGGTTTTGGTTTTTTTTTTTTGTAACTTTGGTATGGCAAGTGTGCAATAATGTCTCGCTACAACGCAATATAGAATATCTTTTGGCAGCACAAGAGTCTTCCAGCTACAACCAAAATGCTGACTTTGTGTAAAGTGACTGCGGCAGTATCCTACCCATAAGTCTTTGGTGTTACGATCATTCTCGACAGCGTGAATCATTACAACAATTCACTGTCAGCAATCAGGACAAGCTTGCTTGATAACGCTCTGTCTTGTCATTTGACTTCTTACTTGGATGGTAGATTTCCGGAGACACAGCTCAAAGTGACTGCACAAGATTGCAGTTAATTATATGTCACATGGTATCACTGAATGTCAATGCTATACTACAATATGTGTATGAGTTGTTTGTGTTTTAAATGTCAAGTTTTCTATTTACAGCTGCACACAGGCCGTTGTGTGTTAGAATATTCCTCCTGCTGATTTTACTTATAGATGAAACTATATGATACGGTAGCAAAAGAGAAAAATATGTACATTGGTGGGTCCTTCATTTCATGTACTTCACTTTCCTTTTCTTACATGTGCAATGTGTTAGATGAGGGTACTGGCTGTGCAAAAATAAGGTGTTTATACAACTGGATGTTTAGTTTGGACACTATGCTTGTGACTTTCAACAAGGGGCACTTCTGTTGTGTCAAGGGGGTATATAGCATACACCATGTACACATTTTAAAAAGGAACATTTTCAAATAGGATTACAAACCAATGTCACACTAGCCTTTGGTAAATGTGTGATTGTGCTCTAATGCCGTGTTTCCACTACATGGAACTGGCTCGACTCAACTCGACTCGGCTCGACTCGGGTACCAGGTCCTATTCCTGGAGACCATTTCCATTACAGGATACTACCGACTTTAGAGTAGCTGAACGTCATAGCGATGCGACGTGTTACCTCCGTGTCGTCTGCTCAGAGTTGCTGATAAACTCACTCGTTGCATGTTGTCTCATCAAGCTCATGCTGAATTTTTACGAACCATGGTGTAGTTTTGTGGGGTGTCACCATGTGGATTAACCTACAGCTATTTTCACTGGAAACTTCCGCATCTGTTTTTTGTAAAACGGTGGGTCACAGAGACGACTCTCTGACCAATCACTGGTCTGCAGTGTTTACACGTCACGTTTTAGTATCTGGTCCCCAGTACTGGAACCTCAGCGGAGGTGATACCAAAAAACTAGTACTGGGTACCAGATTCCCGGTCCTTTTTGTAATGGAAACGCAAAAAAGCCGAGTCGAACCGATATCATGTAGTGGAAACGTGGCATACACCAGGAAAAAATGGGTTGGGAACCATGACATTATGTTGTACCTGGTGAAACCTTGATTGACATCATTTTCTGATTTTCTGGTCGAAGGGAAACTTGTTGGGAATAGTTTGTTAAATTATGATGATGGTGATGGTGATGGTGGCACAGTTGGGGCACCAAGGTGATAAAGATGAAGTATCATAACGCATTGTGTTCCCTGCAGTTCAAGCACTAATGTCCACCTGTTTTTTCAGTTCACTGAAGAGTAAAGAGCTCTCCCCTGTAATTGGACACAAAGCCATCCAGGTGGCAGGTCCAACAGTTCCCCCCAGCAGTAGTCCTCAGAGCAGCAGCCAATGCCCCCACTCCACAGAGCACAGTCCACACAGTCTGCGTAAAGGTCAGTATTATCAGGTCTCATGTGGATCTTACGTTGACATTTTTACAGTAAACACTGATATTAGAGCTGCAACCGATTAATTGATTCAAAGTGATCCAAAAAAATCATTCAACCACAATTCTCCTGAATCAAAGCTTTGTTTCCTTCATTTCTCTGCTGTTAAACATTGGTTCCACTGTTGTGTTTCACACGGACGCTTATTGTGATGCACAAAGAAGCTTCAACTCAGGAAAACTGTAATACAATATCTCCTTTCAATCAATTTGACTCAATTAATCGAATCTGGAAATTTTTGCATTGGCTTCAAGGACCTAGTCCAGGGGTGTCAAACTCATTTTCTTTCAGGGGCCACATTCAGCTAAATTTGATCTCCAGTGGACCGGACCAGTAAAATAATAACAAAATAACATATAAATAATGACAACTCCAAATTGTTGTCTTTGTTTTAGAGTAAAGAAAAAAAAATAAATTATGAAAATACTTACTTTTATAAACTATCCAAACAAAAAAGATGTGAATAACCTGAAAAAAAAAAGAAATTTCTTTAGTAAAAAATAAGTGCAATTTTAACAATATTCTGCCTCATCTTATCATTTCTACATGTGCATTATGGAACCGAACTACAAAGACACTAAACACTGAGGAACAGGCAGAAAATAGTTCAAATTGTGCCTAATTTTCTTTAGACATTTCAGGTTGTTCATATTGGTTCAGGTTATTCACATTTTACTGTTACAGGATAGTTTGTAAATGTAAATATTTTCATAATTTAATGTTATTTTTTTGCACTAAAACAAAGACAAAATTTTGAAGTTAATTCAAGATTTTTTGCTAAATTTAAGATTTTTTTTATTTTTTATTTTTTTTGGCTTAATTGAAGATTTATTTACTTAATTGAAGATTTCTTTTGCGCAATTCAACATGTTTTCCGTAATTCAAGCTAATTTTTTTCTTTTTTGCTCAATTCAATTCAAGACTGTGGAATTTTTGACTTTGCAAATTCATCCCAGGGGCCGGACTGGACCCTTTGGCGGGCCGGATTTGGCCCCCAGGCCGTATGTTTGACACCTGTGACCTAGTCGATTAATCGGTTTCAGCTCTAACTGATATGACTGTTTGTTCACAGGTTCCAAGAAACTGGCCCCTGTGCCTCCCAAAGTCCCATATGGCCAGTCTGGTGGGATGTCCGACCAGTCCACAGGTCAGCCGTCACCAGTCAGCCTGTCCCCCACCCCTCCTAGTACCCCTTCTCCTTATGGACTGGCTTGCCCTCCGGGGCAGGTGCCCCCATCATCCCCTGGGCAAACCCCACTGGGGGCACCCCACTCACTTTCGTCCCCGCCTTCCCTGACCGGAACACTCACCAAATCGCGACCTGCCCCTAAGCCCAGGCAAAGGCCCAGCCTGCCCCCACCTCAGCCGCCAACAGCGCCCCCGGGGTTCACTGGCCCAGGCACAGCACCCATACCCCAGCCTCTGGAGCAGGGTCTTCTGGATGGCCTATCACCTGGGGAGAGCATGTCTACAGGTAAACATCATACCATGGCAACAACACCCCCTCCACCCCCACAGGTGGGGCTGCAGCGGCCCACTCTCAGACTCGCTGTGGCTCTGCCCAATGGAGACGGTGGACGTGTGTAGGACTGTGTAGGACTGTAGTTAAATGATACCCGTCCCCTTCAATGACTGTTCCCAAATGAATGTTTTGAATGAATAAAAGTTGCCTTTTAGACACAGATGCCTGAGGATGATACAAATGTAAATACTAGCAATTTTGTGCAGTCGTAGAAGCAGATCTCCTGACTGATGTATTCATTGCTTGTGTTATGTGATGATGTTTCTGGGTAATGTGTGGAAACATCAGAGAAGCATAGCTCGTCCTGCTTGTACTGAAGTTGCCATTAGATTCATCATGTGCTCTCTGTTTATCTGTGTTACCCAGACCCTCACTTGGCAGAGGTAGGTCAGAGGCTTACATTGTTCACACCAGTCCAGTCTCTTATTGAGTAGCAGGCGTGGAGGCGTAACCCCGAACCCCCGCATTATATCCACAGTTTGATGTTCTGATGATGAGGTGCTCTTGTCAATATATACCAGTCATTTGTCACTGTTATATTTATCATTCTCTTGTTCCCCCTGCTACTATTGTGTACCTTGCAGCTGTGTGAGGCCAGGGATTCAGTGTGGGCTAAGTGTGAGGGGGACTTTTAGGGTAAGCCAGACCGCCCCCGCCCCATGCGCTCCATCTCACTGCCTGGCCTCGTGTTGTGGCTGCCTCTGGGGTCTCCTGCTGCCTGCCTCAAACAAACACACCTGTAGCTTCAATTTTAGAGTATTTCCCAGCTTCCCTTTTTAAGCAGGTGAATATTATTGACTTCTTTGCATTCAACCGATGACGCATGGCTTAAGGACTTCCCAGAGTGCACCACACAGCGCTCACATTGCAGACGCCGTCACTTACAAAGGTCCATCCTAAAGACCCTCCTCCTTTTTTTCAACCATTTCCAGTCCCTTGCCAGCAAACATCCCCCTCTAACGTCCCTGCCACCGGTTTTTAGGGGGCCACAGGTAACCCCCTAGTCCTCCTTTGGCAGGTTCATCGCTTTTTTTTTATAACCTCTTACTACGCTGCCACGCTCCATCTCATTCCTACACAGGAGTAGTAGTCATCAGTTTCTGCTTGGGCTTGCTGCTTCCAGTACTATGAATGCAGCAGATCTTGAGTAAACCTATACTTAGGGTAAATACTGTTTCCGGTCCTCATGAGATTTCCATTGTTACTTTTAAGCCCACTTGGTGTCTTGGTGCCATTTTTTTCTCCACACACATCCTGTTGCCTCTGTGTTGGTTTACCTGGCCATTGTTGTAAACGTGTACAGTAATGTGTCACCGTGCAGTGCTTTTTGACTTGTTAATGTATTTTATCTGAAAAAAAAAAAACAAATTCTGTTGTGTTGTCTCAAAAGACACAAAGATATGACATATCACACGAGTTGGTTGAGTAGAAATGTGAGTAGCAATACACTGACAACATCCCTGTGTAGAATGTGAAGCACATGTAATCTACTAATTCCTTCAATCAGGGCAGACATCATATGCCACTTACCATAAATTCAGACTCAAAAAGATTAATATTATTTCTGCTTTCTTCCGTTTTTTACACACCATCGTCATCTCCATATGCCCTCTTCTCCTCTTCCTCCTCTCACCATCACCATCCCCATCATTCTGCTCACCATGCTCACCTCTCCCCACATGCTCACCATTAGATATCTTCAATTATGAAATCCCCTCCATCAATGTCAATCTGGACAGCCTCATCGATGAGTTCAGCGGTGCCCCCTGCAGGAGGTCCCTGGCAGTGACAGACTCTCCAGAGGGGGATGCTGTGCCTGAGGAGGAGCCCCAGAGCACCACTCTATGACCTCTGACCCTAAGGCATCACAGCTTACCAGCACCCCTATGGCTGTACATACTCTTTAACTGTCGCCGCCAAGGCCTGATGGAAAGAAAACACCAATTGGCCTCACCAATGCCCACCTGAAACCAGAACTCAAACCCTCCCTCACATCCGCTAGAGGCTGCGACGAAACTCATCCCTTACAATTGCTCGCTAGTCCATAAATAAATGTGACTACAAAACAAAATAAACACACAAACACCAAAATGCCATAGTGGAGGAACAGTTGCCTTTAGGAGGAGAGACTGGAATATAGATGAGTATTCAAATATTTTAATGGTTTCTCATTTGTTTTTTCGCTTTGCTTTTGTTCATATTTGTTGTTCGATGCAGTGGTCTGCATATCTGTGAGTGTTTTTTTTTATTATTTATTATTATTTCCTTTTTTGCCTTATTAGAACATGCAATCAAATTGCAATATGATAGTGATGAGTTGTACAACTTCTGGTCAGGGAAACTCAGAGCCTGACATGGTTAGGAGCAAAGCCCATCCTCAGGGTGAAACGAGAGACGGAGTGAGAGAGAATAGAGAATAGTCCGGTTATATTTGCTCACAGGGTATTCAAGCTTTGTGCACATTACAAAAAACGCTGAGCCCTACAGGCAGGTTTTGCATGCAGGATGAAACATTTAATGCAGTTTTAATTTTTACCGTCCCCCCCCCCCCCCCCGAGTCTTGACTTTCAGAGTTGCATTTTACAACTTTTATTAGTTAACATTTACCTACATACAGGTAAACCACTTTAAATCACTTTATACCAGCACATTATGAGAAGAATGTTATTGTAAATTAAAGTTTTTGAACTGTTATTCTGTTAAAGAACACAGCACCATAATGTGTTTGCATGACAAACCAATATGATTGAACTGCTTCGTGTCAAGGGCCTCAGAATGGCAGTGTTTTTCTTTTGTGTGAGTGTTTTTGTCGTTGTTGTCCTTGGAGAGTAAATCTAAAACCACCCATGTGATGTTGCAGTTTGATAATGATAAAGGATGGATGACTACACTGCCTTTAGGTTTGTATGAATCTCTCTCTTAACCTTGTTTCAAGTGCTTCAGGTTCAGTGACCTTTGACCCCTAGTGTAAATACAATTATATGTACATAAATTGATGTATATAAATCTGAGATGAAAAGTCTATGTAAAATGCATATCTTGAATATATATAATAATATATGTGCTGATATTTATCATGTGTAGAAAATGTAATGATTAAAAATGCGATGTTATTTTTGTCCCTGCACACGGTGAATAGGTTTACTGTAGAGTCATAACGTTTCACTTTAACACCAGGTAATAACAACAATGCTGCAGCAAAAAAACGCAGAATCTTACTTCTGCCAGAAATCAGTCGAGATCTTTCTAATTCTACATGCTACATCACGAAAATGTTGCACACTAGATGCCCTGTAACCTCGTTTTTTTAAAACTATAATTCTTCTGTAAATAATTGGATTACTTTGATTGGAATATGTGATTATTGACTGATCATGTGACTATAACGTTGGACTAAATTAACCCATAAAGACCCAGTGCTACTTTGGTGGCAGTACCAAAATATTTTTTTCTCTATATTTAACTTTTCTTAAGTGATTTATTACCATTTATCATGACATTATCCTCTGTATTTTGCATTTTTTCAGTGAACATCATGTATTTTCTAATATTTAATTTACTAATCGTGGATATTCACAAAAGCTCAGATTAAAGTTGATGGTTGAAATATTAATAAATAACAGAGAAAAAGTGACTTTTTTAGCAAAGATACCAAAAACTGAATGATAAAACAAATGTCTACAACCATTGTTACTTGTCAAACTCCATGGGTTTTACTGGTGAATCAATGTTGTAGAAGATGACGGTGTTTCCATGGTAACTACGGAGCCTCTGAACGTCTAAACAGGTCATATCTGATCACCATGAAAAGATGACAAACTGTATTTTACACCAATTAGTTACATGTATTGATAGAATTAGTGGATCAACAGTTACTGAAAATTGAGTAGTAATGCCTTACACTACTGCGTTACAGCAAATAGTAATCTGTTACTTTACTGCATTACTTTTGTAGTAAGGGATTTTGGTTATTATCAAAAAAAAAACATGCAAAATGGCTAGATATCAGCTCTTAAATTTTACTCTTATGAACAATTTTTTAAAATTATTATTTTCCTTTTTTTATTATTATTATTTTATTATTATTAATGGATCAGAAGTTATTAAACATTGTACATCAGTAGATGGTTTTGGTCGTCGATGGCTGTTTGGGTCTTTATGGGTTAATCCAACAAAGTCATGATATTTTTTTTTTTTTTAATTGCTTATTTTGAGAAACAATTCCAAATACAAACCGTAAATTACCCATATCCCAAATTCCTTAAACAACCTGCTGCAGCGTCACTTTTTTTAATTTCACAAAAATGTCTTAGGATGATTAATTTCTTGATTAAAGTGCAATTACAGTGTTTACTGATCCACCTCAGTCCAAAAAAAGTGGTCAAAGTCACCCTCCCCTAAACCTGCAGAAAAAGCCATTAATTTTGACGCAAAGCAATTCCTTTTTTTTTTTTTTTTTTTTTTTTTTTTTTTTTTTGCTTTATCTGTGAGTTTTCTTCTGACAAAATGAATTCTAGATTAACCTCTCTCCAAAAGTGATCTATGGTATGCCTCAGTGTGTGTTTATGAAGATTTTGGTGATGTTGATTATTATATTGATAGTTGTGGTGATAATATGGCAACAATTGCAAGTGCCCTCACACTGGTCATTATTTTTGAAACTATAGGCATCATTAATGTGTACTAGAAGTTTTATTTTCTGTGTTGGATCCATACGTTTCTATGAGGAGGCAGGGGTATCTCTCTCTTTGTGCTGACTGAATGTGACTCACTCAGATTTCCAACGGTAGGCTACCTAATCTTGTAATAACTAGCAGGGTGAATGAGAACTTGTGTTTGGATAAAGGTTAATTAGGGCCTGTGGGCATGTATTATTATTATCAGTATTACTGTAACGCTTTGGTGCATCATAAACAGGGACTACATCCACCTAAAAGCATGTGTTCATACTCATTATAGGTGCAATTATTACAAAAAGGAAAAAAATGTACCCTGCATTAAAACATAAGTTCCATCACATATCATACTTTTTAGCCACCGAATTAGCTTTCTAGCAGTTTTAAGAGGATATTCTTATTCTTAGAAGTCACCGTTCTCACCAAATAGTACATTTGTCAGAGTTTTCAAGTATTTTAAGTACCGTAGGCCTACATCTCCTATAACTCACCTAAACACCGAGTAAATTGGAGTAGAGTAAAGCTCAATTTGTTTACATTTTGTGGGGGATTTTAAATGAGAAAAAAATAAATAAATAAAAAATAACAGGAAAAGTGTCATGCATGCGCTTAGATAGTCTTTTGTAAAATCCACATTTGTGTCAATCACTGTCTTTTTAGGGTTTGTAAAAGGGATAGAGGAACAAATGTACTGATGGACTCTAGAGAATGTGGATCACAATAAATGGTCCTATGTGGGCTTCTGAGCAATACGGTAGAGGAGTGGACGTTGCCTGTGGATGTACTGCCTCCTTCTGCTTTCACTATAGTGTACAAACAAAAAACTTGCCGCTTGTCGAGCCCACCATGCCCACCCTTTTCCTCCTCTGCTTAGCATATCAAGTGGAACACAGTGTGTACTGTGAGGCCTACCTGCAATCCTTATCAGAATGTCAGAAATAAATATATATATTAAACTCTACATTTGTAATAATCGGACCTGTTCTCTGTGGGGTTTTTTTTATTGGATTTCTCATTGATTCATTCATTTCAGTGACTCATTTATAGATAGAATGATGCTGTTTGCCTGGATATATTCACTTAAATGTCTTTGAAACATCTGAATGTGGAAAGTTCGACTGATATTTCACACAAAAAAGAAGGTTAGAACAGTGGAACTATGTATCTTTAAATCATCTTTAAATTATTACATTCCTACACAAAGTACACATAATGATCTGACCTGCTCTCATTGTTTCTCTTATTGGATTTGTTTGCTTTTTTAGACAAATATCCAGGTACTGACCTGTGATGACAGGATGTTTTTCTTTCCAAAACCCTTTACAGATAGTCACAATTTTAAATCCTGGAGTATATCTTACAGAAACACTACTGGTGGAGAAATCCTTGATTCATTTAACTCTCTGGTATCCCGTCCAACAAGGCCCTTACTAAGCACCAAGTGTGGATTTTTTGCACACTTGTGGAATAATGTCAAAAAAAAAAAAAAAAAAAAATCATACAGTTTGTTTTTAATTCTTTTACACTTTTTTTCTATTTCATCAACTTGAGCTGCAAATAAAAATACCAAATACTCAATAATTGTCACATTTTTTAACCCTTTAAATGCCGTGTTTGTAATGTAAACAAAACATTTTTTTTGGACGCAAAAAACAGACAAAAATTTTTTTTTTTCAAAATACTACATAAAAAGTGGATCACATATTACTTGATTTTTGCATCCTGGCATATGTCAGTGATTAACTCCAACATCGGTTAATTTGCATTATTATTTTTGACGCTAGGTCAAATGTTCAAAAATACTAGCATCTGTCTGCAAGTGTGCGAAAAATGTACACTTATAAATCAAACTATTAAATAATATATATTGATTTATTTTTCTGCTCTAATTTGATTTTATTTTTGTAAATCCAGGTCAGCCCTAATCATACATATAAAATGGAAGAAATAGTGCGTTTTAGGCACACTTGGGAGACAGATGCTAGTCTTGTAATTTTTTTTTTTGTTTACAATGTGCACATTTTAGTTGGTGGCCAGAATTTTAAAGATCATGCACAAATGCAGAACTTTTGAATTATAACCTTATTTGAATTGTGAAAAATAATATGAAGTTTTTCAAAATGAAATGCAAAGTGTGCCTAAAAGGCGCACCCGAATACCAGAGGGTTAGTTACACTAGTGATAGAATAATCCTGTTTACCTGGATAAATTCCATGCAAACAAAAGAGGCTATAACAGTGGAGCTATGTATCTTTAAATGATTGCGTTCCAACACAAAGTACACATATACAGACATACAAACATATAGATATTCATCTATATGTCTGAAATGTCTGAATGCAGAGTGTTAACCTGACTGATATTTCACTCAGAAAAGAAGGTTTTAACAGTGGAGCTATGTATCTTTAACCCTTTCATGCATGAATTATGAGAACCTTAATCAAGATTTTTTTTTTTTTTTTCCTGTGTTTTTATTTCTCTGTAGGCATGAAAAAAAAAAATAAAGTGACTGAGTTTTTTCTATGAACCTATTTTTCATGGAGTTACAAAATCACGCGTTTAATATTAGAAGCAAAGAAACATGTATTTACTGATATACCATGTGGAAACTATGAAATAAAAACATTTTTAATGCTGCTAATCTGATGTTTTCTAACATTTTAACAATACCTGCATGGAGATAATATGCAATAACAAACAAACAAACAAACAAAAACCTTTTTGTTTAAAAACAAAACAAAACTGTTAATTACAGTTTAATAACAATTAGCAATTTTTATTTTTTATTTTTTTTTTTTTACAGTCAAACATGTCACTGCAGATCAGGTTTATCTGGAACAGCAAATTTACAGTAATGGTATGAATTACAGTGTATGGGATGATACTTAAGCGTCCACTGTGTTGGCTGAAAGGGAACTAAAACAACAAAATCCATAAATATATAAGAGAACACCTTGGAATAGGTGTCCACTGTAGGGACCACTATACATGAAAGGGTTAAATCATTGCATCCAACACAAAGTACCCATAATAATCTGACCTGTTCTCAGTGTTTTTCTTATTGGATTTCTGTGTTTTTTAGACAAATATCCAGGTAATGACAGGTTGACAGGTTCAAAACCCCTTTACAGATCATCACAATAGTAAGTCCTTAGATTTACCTGGTAATAATCCTCTCTGGTGGAGAAATACATGATTCATTTAATTACTTTACTGATAGAATAATCCTGTTCACATGGATAAATTCACCTAGTATATGTCTTTGAAATGCCTAAATGTAGAGTGTTGACCTGACTTATATTTCGTGCAAAAAGTGAGGTAATAACAGTGGAACGATGTATCTTTGAATCATTGCAATCGTACACAAAGTAGCCATAATAATCTGACCTGTTCTCAGTGTTTTTCTCATTGAATTTGTATGGGGTTTTTTTTTGTTTTTTTTTTTAGACAAATATCCAGGTATTGACCTGTGATGACAGGATTGTTTCTTTCAAAAATAAATCTTACAGCTACTGATGGAGAAATACCTGATTCATTTAATTACACTATTGATGGAATAATCCAGTTTGCCTGGATACATTCACTTAAATGTCTTTGAAACATCTGAATGCAGAGTGTTTAATTGATCAATATTTTGCGCAAAAAAGAGGATTTAACCCTGTAAAGCCTGAACCATTAAATCAATGACAGAAAATTCCAGTTCTTTGAAACTGGAGCCTTTATTGGTCCTTCTAAACAACCAAAACAATTTTTTTCAAACATCAATTTCCATGTATGAGTTTCAATTTTGTATCATATTTGATACATCAGGTCTCAATGCTCAAATATTATTATTTTTGAACAAACAAAAACATAATATAACACAAACATGACTAACAAATTGATAATTCCTTTTCAAAATTGTCAAAGTTCTGCCTCCTTCCTCATTAATGACTGTCTTGTAGTGACTCTGGTGAATTAATTCCTCCCCCTGGTGGATAATCTGAGTATTACATGTATCTAATTGTATACATCAGTTTTTTCAAGAAAAAAAAATATCACACTACTCATGTAGAGGGCTTCAAAACTCATGATACTTTTGGCATTACAGGGTTAACAGTGGAACTATGTATTTTTAAATTAACTTAAAATGATTGCAATCCTACACAAATACATAATTATCTGACCTACTCTCAGTCTTATCTTATTTGGTTTTTGTTGTGTTTTTTTTTTTTTGTTTTTTGTTTTTTTTTTTAGAAAAACATGTTGTTAATGACCACCAATGACAGGACTGTTTCTTCAAAACCTCTTCACAGAATGTCACACCAGTAAGTTCTTAGATTTATCTGATAATAATGCTACTGGTGGAGAAATACCTGACTCATTTAATTACACCATACATGGAATAATAAAGTCATCCTGGGTAAATTTATCTATATGTCTTTAAAACGTCTGAAGGCAGATAGTGATCAACCCGATGACATTTCAGCCGAAAATAAGACGCTGTAACATTAGAACTATGTATCTTCAGATAAGATAACTCATTACAGTCATCCTCCTACACAGGGAGAAACCAGATAACTGAGTCCTGTCCAGGTTTGTAACCTGTATGACTGGATCAGCGGGATGACTGAAGTTTAACCACAGGAGGAAACTAGGAGTGTTACCTGTTTGGTGAGATGATGAAGAACTGACAAAGTTCCTTCCTAGAGCCGGTATTTGATTTGCTGTCAGTCTCCACCCCATGCTGCACAATGCATGGTTAACTCACTCAATTATGTAATGTTGAAACTGTTTAACCCTTTAACCCCTGACACATGATTCCAGGTAAACATGCGTCTGTAAATTTGTGTCTGTTTCAGTGTCATAAAAGCTGCTGTGAGTATATGTGTGTGTTCCTTTTCTTCAGTGGTTTTGTTTTGCTGTGTGTTTTAGGGTCAAAACAGGGTGGAATAATAGAAAAAGACAAAGAGAGGAGTTGAAGTTTGACAGGTTTTTACTAAATAAGGCACTCAGAATGTACATCAATAAGAGATTTAGGATGTAGAACATGAACTGTGAACTGGAACACACTGAATAAAAACAAGTATTTGCATTTAGGCCCAGTAGTTTTTATTTTGGGGCTTTTTTTGTAAATTGGTCCAGCCACTTTTTGGCACCTGGCTGAACTCCAAAAAGCAGTTACACGGTTAAAACTCAGCAAAAACACAGCAAAAATAAAATAAAATAAAATAAAATAAAATAAAATAAATATAACTAGAAGCATTTGGAGAGTGCAGACCTCTACCAAGGCAAATCAGTGGGCCCCCACCCCCGATCACCACCAAAATGTAATTATTTGTTCCTTGTGCCAGTATCAACATTTCCTGAAATTTTCATCCAAATCCGTCCATAACTTTTTGAGTTATCTTGCACACAAACAGACAGACAAACAAACCAACTCCGACAAAAACATAACCTCCTTGGCGGAGGTAATAATAATGATAATAATAATAATAATAATAATAATAATAATAATAATAATAATAATAATAATAATAAAGGAAAATCATGATAACACTGCAAACAGTAAAACCAAAAAACAACAAGGAAAATCATGTAAAAAAAAAAAAAAAAAAAAAAAAAAAAAAAAAGCCCAAATTGTCTGTTATAATAAAGAGTCAATCTCACTCACTCCTCTGTGTTTTGGGGGTGCACTGAGCATGCTCAGTTTGAGTCTATGGAAAGTGCAAGACCTATATAAGGATACTTTAAAGTTTATCTTATTGAGCAAACGGTTGAATTTTTACCAATATTTAAAATAAATCATACATTCAGAACACTTTTGTTTGTTAAATGATGTTTTTTTTATATATATATCAGACATACAAAAAATGGATTTTGAGAAGTATTCACGTCACTATTACATATATTGTCTGTCAATTATTATTTTGTCATGTTGTTTATTTTCACAGCCGTTTAACATTTCAGATGTGGTCTTGGGTGGGTGGGGTGTCTGGGGATTTGTGTTCGGGGGAGACCCACACAATGTTGTCAATTCATGTCGGAAAATATGTGTTTAAAAAAAAAAAAAAAAAAAAAAAAAAAAAGAACGCTCACTAAAGACACGTCAGGGGTTAAAGGGTTAAGTCTGGGTGTAAACACCACTGGACCTCTGAGAACTCGTCCATCTTGTTTCCGCATATTTTCTGCTCTAGTCTCATTTATGCTGAATGAACCCTGAATCTCTTTAAGAGTCGGTGTAATCGAACACTACTGTCCTGCGCTGGATCTCCTTACAGGCACTGGCTCATCCCTACCTGCTAGAGTATCTCCTTCAGACTGCAACGGCTGCATCAATTATTTCTTACTGAAACTTTTAAAAGTGGCTCTACTTACACCGTCTTTGTACACAGTCAGGCCTTTAACACTTTAAAGACCCAGCACAGCCTGTAGGACGAATCAAATACAGGGTGGTGTGCAATATAGGGCAATGGTGGCATGGAATACACTGCCACAGTTTTTAATTTCAGAAATTCAAGCAGCTAGTTTTTCAAAAAGGCTGAGAATTTTCATATTTACCCAAGAATAACTGAGCTATTGCACATCCTATAGTGACATCATCTAGACCACAGGTGTCAAACATGCGGCCCAGGGGCCAAATCCAGCCCGCCAAAGGGTCCAGTCCGGCCCTTGGGATGAATTTGTGAAATGCCAAAATTCCACTAAAATATTAACAATCCTTTTAGTTCAGGTTCCACATTCAGACCAATTCAATCTCAAGTGGGTCAAATCGGTAAAATACTATCATAATAACATATAAATAATGACAAATCCAAATTTTCCTCTCAGTAAATGTAAATATTTTCATGTATTTACACTAAAACAAAGTATGATTTCACAAAAAAATGTGAATAACCTGAACAAATATGAACAACCTGAAACGTTTTAAGAGAAGTAAGTACAATTTTAACAAGATTCTGTCTGTTACTAAATGTTTGGTGTATTTGTAGATCCGCTGTGATCTGTTAGTTGTAATGTACATGTGTAAATGATAAACTGAGGCAGAATATTGTTAAAATTCCACTTATTTTTTCAGTTTGTTCATGTTATTCATATCTTTTGAAAGGATAGTTTGTAGATGTAAACCTTTTCATAATGTAAATTTACTTTTTTCATCTCTTAAACATAGAGAAAAGTTTGGAGTTGACATATTTATATATTATGCTATTATTTTAGCGGTTCGGCCCACTTCAGATCAAATTTAGCTGAATGTGGCCCCTGAACTAAAATGAGTTTGACACCCCTGATCTACACGGTTTGGGTTTTTTTGTTTGTTGTGGAGCTGTTTTTTGGGTTTATTTATTTATTTATTTTTTCTGTTGTTGTTATAAGTATTATTACACTGGGTTACAAAAAAATGTTTTTTGCAAGTTGTCTAGGTTTTTCAACTGAATTAGGACCATTTTGCACCGCTAAATCCAAAAATGACATCTGTTTTTCTCAATCAGGTCAGGTTTTTTTGCTAATTTGATTTTGAAAAATTTGATCTTCTCACAAAATTGATTACATTTTTTGTGACTTTATCAGTTGATTTTTATATATATATATATATAGTTCTCACCCAAAATAGGTTTTAAGAGAAAAAAAAAATCATTTTCTAACAGGATTCCTGTTAGGTACAGTGGTGTATTCACTGCAGATGTAGCAGAATACATCAGGCTTCTTTTTGCAAGATCTTCTAGTTGAAGCCATTTCATTCACCTGTAATATTAAAAAAAATGTAGCATGTAGCATATGTAGCATAGTTCAGAAAGTTGACCTGATTGAGCAAAATTAATGTGATTTTTGGATTCAGCACACCAAAATTATCCTAAATCAGCTCAAAAAACTTAAACAATAAATTTGTTGTTGACCAGTGTTACTTTTATTGTAATTGTTTTGTATTGTGTGCTGTTGTTGATTTTTGGGTTTTGTGTTGTTGTGTTGAGTGTATGTACATCAGCCATGGGGGGCGGCCATGGCTCAGATGGTAGAGCAGGTTGTCCAATAACCGAAGGGTTGGCGGTTCAAATCCCACTCTGTCCATGTGCTGTTGTGTCCTTGGGCAAGACACTTCACTCTCCTTGCGTCCAGTGCTGCTACTCACACTGGTGTATGAATGTTCAGTGGTGGTCGGAGGGGCCATAGATGCAGATTGGCCCAGGGCAGCTGTGACTACAAATATAGTTTACCACCACCAGAGTGAGAGTGAATGAATAATGGATCCTCTGTACACACTTTGAGTATGCATTCATAGAAAAGCGCTATATAAATCTAATCCATTATTATTATTATTATTACATCCTGTTTGTTGAGTGAGTTTGTTGAGGAAATTGTGGTGCTTTGTTTTTATGTTGTTAATGACCCCAGGAAGAGTAGCTGCTGTGGTGTGCAGCAGCTAATGGGGATTAAACTAACTAATAAACTAATAAACTACTTTTGTGTCAGTTCCCATATGAACTTTTCTTCTCTATTTCACTTTTCTTAAGTGATTTAACGCCATGTATTACAATAATATCCTCTGTATTTTGTGAATTTTCAACCATTTTCCTATGTTTAATTCATTGATCATGTAGATGTTCATAAAAGCTCAGATTAAAAGTGAGGGTTATTATATCAAAAACAGAGAAAACCAAAGAAAAAGTGACCTTTTTAAGTCAAATATATCATTAACTAAACATAAAACCCAGTGTCTCCATCCACTGTCATTGATTCAACTCCATGGGTTTTACTGGTGAATTAATGTTGTAGAACACAGGTGTCAAACATGCGGCCCGGGGGCCAAATCTGGCCCACCAAAGGTTCCATTCCGGCCCGCGGGATGAAATTGCAAAAATGAACCTGAACAGTTAAGGTTGTCCAAATCCTTTTGGTTCCGGTTCCACATACAGACCAATGTGATCTCCAGTAAAAATAACAACACAATAACCCATAAATAATGACAACGACAAAATTTCTTTGTGAAAAATTACGTGGAAAAAATTGAAGTGAAAAAAATAGCATTACACTGTGAAAATATTTACATTTACAAAACTATTCTTTCACAATAAAATGCACATAAATACATAAATAAAAACAAAGATGAACAACCTGAAACGTGCAATTTTAACAATATTCTGCCTGTTACTAAATGTTTTGTGCATTTATGGATCCACTGTGATCTGTAGTTGTGTTAATAATAAGAGATGTAATGTTGTAGAAATTGTTCAAATTTTGGTTCCAAACTCCAAAATTTTAACAATATTCTGCCTGTTACCAAATGTTTATGTAACGCTGTGTGTAAATGTACATGTATAAATAATAAGTCGAGGCATAATATTGTTAAAATTTTGGAGTTTAGAACTAAAATTTGAACACTTTCTACAATATTACATCTCTTGTTATTGTAGAAATTGTTCAAATTTTAGTTCCAAACTCCAACATTTTCACAATATTCTGTCTGTTACCAAATGTTTATGGAACACTGTGTGTAAATGTACATGTATAAATAATAAGTCGAGGCATAATATTGCTAAAATTGCACTGATTTTTTCAAGTGAAATTTCAGTTTTTTCAGGTTATTCACATCTTTTTTGTAAAATGCAAATATTTTCATAATTTAATTGTTTTTTGGAGGGGGGTTTTTGTACTAAAACAAAATGAAAATCTTGGATTTGTCATTATTTATAGATTATTAAGTCATTATTTTGTGGTCTGGCCCGCTTTAGATCAAATTGGGCTAAATATGGCCCCTGAACCAAAATGAGTTTGACACCCCTGTTGTAGAAGATGACGGTGTTTCCATGGTAACTACAGAGCCTCTGAATGTCCAAATGGGTCATATCTGACGACCATGAAAAGATGACAAACTGCATTTTACACCAATTATTTACATGTACAGGGTGGGGAAGCAAAATTTACAATATTTTGAGGCAGGGATTGAAAGACAGTGTATGACCAATTAGTTTATTGAAAGTCATGAGAATTTATTTGCCACAAGAAAATTGACATAATAGAAAATGTTTTTATTCTGTGTGTCCTCCTTCTTTCTCAATAACTGCCTTCACACGCTTCCTGAAACTTGTGCAAGTGTTCCTCAAATATTCGGGTGACAACTTCTCCCATTCTTCTTTAATAGTATCTTTAAGAAAGTCGACATTGCTGTGTGATGTTCTATTGGTAGCATGTTCTAAAACGCCCCAAACAGCAGAATCCAGAGGGTTTAGATCTGGGCTAGAAGGCGGCCATAAACATGATTCCCAAAAATTGCTGAAGTTGGATTTGTTGCTGTTGTCTACAAGTGTTTTGGTGTTCTTGTGTAAGATTTTAACTTCAAATCATATTTTACTGCATTTCTAATGCTCTTGTTGTCTACCTCAAGTTCAGTTGCCATTTTTCTCATGGATTTGGTTGGATCCTTTAGGATTTTGGATTTGAGAGCTTTAATAAAAGCTTTGGTACGTTTTTTTGTTGCTTCCTCCACTTCCAGACTTTCTCGTAATAGTTTTGCTCATAGTCATTCTCTTCTTTCCATTATAAACAGTCTTTATGGACACTCCAACTATTTTTGAAATCTCCTTCGGTGTGACGAGTGCATTCAGCAAATCACACACTCTTTGACGTTTGCTTTCCTGATTACTCATATGGGCAAAAGTTTCTGAAAAGGTATGGATAATAGTGTTAGGTATGATTATGACATCAATATATGTTTGGTTTCAAAACAATTGACGTAGTGTCTGCTGAGAAAAAAACAACTAAATGTTCATTGTAAATTTTGCTTCCCCACCCTGTATTGACAGCATTAGTGGATCAATAGATATTAAATAGTTTAGATCAGTAGATGGTTTAGGTTGACGGTGTCACTACAACCACAAACTCCATCCGACTATTCACCTATTACACATTTTCCCACTTATTGGGGACATTTATGATCCACGGAGCCCATTCGTAAATGTTCTGCCTTAACCCTTTTTATTTAGGTACATGCAGACTGTCTATAGAAAGAACATGAAACAAAGGAGTAGGGTAGATTTTTCCCCCCACAGAGCTATTGTTTTCTCCTTGGAAACTACGTATCCAACAACAAAGTGGCACAAGACTCAGATGAGCTTTTTCATCAGCCTGACAAACACACAGAAATAAATGCTTTTATTGCAACGTTTCTGACACAATTTATTTGCGGTGTTGACAAAGTTATTCTAAAACTGCAGTCAGGTGGATTTTTATCAGTACGTGACGAGCTTTCAGATTCTTCAAAAAGTGCTTTGCATGTCGACTTTCTCATAAAACAGGTAGAACATGTCTTTGACGGGAATGGAAAACAAAAGCCGTTGCTGTCAAGGCGTTCCTGACCCTGACTTCACTTCAGACTGTTGCTTGGTAATGCACATACAATGCAGAGGCATACCAATAAACGCCTAAAGCTTTTTTTTTTTTTTTCTTCTTAAAATTAACATAAGGACAATTTTGAAATGACAGAAAATAAATTGCATTTTACAAGTTCATTTTTGCACATTACACTGGTCTACAATTATAGACCAGTTTAGAAATGATCTGCCTCAGAGATTAAACATTAATAAGATGGAATTTAAAACAAATGACTGGTCAGCTGAAGTTTTCAATTCATATGATAAAGTCTTATTACACATTCAGCCTTCAACGGTTGTACATTTGGACAAAAGACATAAATATTCTATTAGAAAGAACCTGTAAACTGCATGTTTTTTAACGTACAGACAATTTTTTTAAGTATCTCTGTTAGCTCTGACACAAACATTCTCTCATTAATTCTCAGGATTGCACATTTTTACATAAGACTTTATCGTGGAAACTACAGCCAACCAGCATTTTTGACTTATTTTTTCTTTTTTAGTGAGTAAAACTTTGTAAAGTTTCACTACTTTAACCCATAAAGACCCAGGTCCCAAATTACTTTTTCTCTCTATTTAACCTTTCTTAAGTGACTTTTCACCATTTATTATCATACTTTCCTCTGTATTTAGCTTTCTTTTTTTTTCAGTGTAAAATAGATATTTTTGTATTTAGAGTAAAAAAAATCCACATAAGCATGCTAGATTTAAAAAAATATTCCAAGGCACACTGTAGGATTTGTGTAAAAATAAAATGCCTTTATTGCTTCATGGCAAACTTTTAAAATATTATTACGGTATGTATTTTAAAAGGTTGCCATGAAGCAATAAAGGCATTTTATTTTATTTTAAAATATTATTATGCATTTTAAAAGACTGCCATGAAGCCATAAAGGCATTTTATTTTATTTTTTAAAAATTATTATGTATTTTAAAAGATTACCATGAAGCAATAAAGATATTTTATTCTATTTTAAAATATTATTATGTATTTTAAAAGATTGCCATGAAGCAATAAAGGCATTTTATTTTATTTTTAAAAATTATTATGTATTTTAAAAGATTGCCATGAAGCAATAAAGGCATTTTATTTTATTTTAAAATATTATTATGCATTTTAAAAGACTGCCATGAAGCCATAAAGGCATTTTATTTTATTTTTTAAAAATTATTATGTATTTTAAAAGATTGCCATGAAGCAATAAAGATATTTTATTCTATTTTAAAATATTATTATGTATTTTAAAAGATTGCCATGAAGCAATAGAGGCATTTTATTTTATTTTTAAAAATTATTATGTATTTTAAAAGATTGCCATGAAGCAATAAAGGCATTTTATTTTATTTTAAAATATTATTATGCATTTTAAAAGACTGCCATGAAGCCATAAAGGCATTTTATTTTATTTTTTAAAAATTATTATGTATTTTAAAAGATTGCCATGAAGCAATAAAGATATTTATTCTATTTTAAAATATTATTATGTATTTTAAAAGATTGCCATGAAGCAATAAAGGCATTTTATTTTATTTTTAAAAATTATTATGCATTTTAAAAGATTGCCATGAAGCAATAAAGGCATTTTATTTTATTTTAAAATATTATTATGCATTTTAAAAGATTACCATGAAGCAATAAATACATTTTATTTTATTTTAAAATATTTTGATGTATTTTAAAAGATTGCCATGAAGCAATAAATACATTTTATTTTATTTTAAAATATTAATATGTATTTTAAAAGACTGCCATGAAGCAATAAAGGCATTTTATTTTATTTTAAAATATTATTATGTATTTTAAAAGATTACCATGAAGCAATAAAGGCATTTTATTTTTACACAAATCCTACAGTGTGCCTTGGAATATTTTTTGAAATCTAGTATGCTTATTCTGACTTTTTTGACTCTAAATAGCCAGACACACCACAAGTTTCCAAAGAACACCTGCGGATAATCACCAAGAAGAAGACCCAGCAGCACTTCCACTCTGTTGGTTTAGGTATTTTCCTATATTTAATCTGTTGATCATGTTGATGTTCATTAAAGCTCAGACTAAATTCAAATGTCATTAAATCAGAAACAGAGAAAACTGAAGAAAAAGTGGCATTTTCAACAAACATATCAATGACTGAGCATAAAACTAGTCTCTTCATCCACTGTCATTGATCCAACTCCACGGGTTTTTACTGGTGAATCAATGTTGTAGAAGATGACAGTGTTTCCATGGTAACTACGGAGCCTCTGAACGTCCAACTGGGTCATATCAGATGACCATGAAAAGATGACAAACTGCATTTTACACCAATTATTTCCATGTATTGATAGAATTAATGGATCAGCAGGTATTAAACAGTTCAGATCAGTAGATGGCTTTGGTCACCAGTGGCTGTTTGGGTCTTTATGGGTTAAGCATGGAGTCATTTTACTTGTAGATCAGTGTATCAGTGGGTTGGTCACGCACTGAAATGCTCCAGATAAACTGCCTCACACTCCCTTGAACTGATGAGCTTGATTTCCAGGACACATGACCTTGTTTTTCCACAGGCCTATACATGTCACTTCATTTTTTTCCCCCCATATTGGCACTCCAGTAGTCTTCATGAACATGTCGCCCATGCTATGCCAACAAAATCCAAGGTAATGTCGCAGCCACAAGTGCCAGGACAGTAAATGCTGAGAGTAAAACCAGCAGGCACCGCGCAGTCGTGCAAACCCTGCGCCTTCGTCTGCGGTTGGGTTGGACCACAGTCATCACAACGCTCAACGCATCCTCTTCACCCATGGGTCGCCCTTGAGCGCTTATGATGAAGATCTGGGATGTATTATGGCTGGGGCTGACCAACCTCTGTCTGCGCACCCGTTCAGAAATCCCCCTAAAACAGCGAGCGATCCAGTGACAACCGCTCGGTAATGCGCTCCCGGACGCGCGCCGTGCGCTCTGGATGCGCTCCACCGGCAAAGGTAGGGGTACCTCCAGGGTCTGCCCTTCATCTACATCCTTATCTGTGGTTAAAGATGCCAGCGCTTCCTTTTGTTTCTTGATGAATGTAAGATGTCGGCAGATAGGGCAGATGATAGTGTCCCTGATGTTTCCATCGGTGGTGACGCTGACCAGTGTTTTGACCAAACAGTCATGACAGAAGACGTGTCCGCAGCTTAAAGTCCGCTCTGCGCCAGACAGACCCTCATAACACACCGGACACTCTTTCCCTTCTTCTTCTTCTTCTTCTGTGTACAAGGCCATGGAAGAAAAAAAAAAAAAAATAATAATAATAATGGCCCTATAGAGGAACTACTATCCGATCCCCGGTGTCAGGTGTGTGTTCCAGAGTGTGTTCGGTTCAGTCAGTGTGTGAGTTTGTTGACTTGTGTCTGTGGGAGGTGGTTGTGGTTGAACAGGGTCTGCCACCTGTGGATGAATGGACCTGCCCTCTGCACAAGTCTGCAGTACACTTTATATACTGCAGATGGCGCTATTAGACCTTCAAGACTTTTTTTTTTTTTTGTTGTAATTATTACACTGGTCAACAACAAATTTATTGTTTAAGTTTTTTGAGCTGATTTAGGATAATTTTGGTGTGCTGAATCCAAAAATCACATTAATTTTGCTCAATCAGGTCAACTTTCTGAACTATGTTACATATTGGCTTTTTAACATTTTTGCTTACATTTATGGGCATTTTCACATCATATGATACAAAATTCTTTCATATTTCTTGCAATAAACGAGTTCTGAAGATTTTACTTTTGCCAATTTATGATTAATGTTTTTTTTTTAATATTACAGGTGAATGAAATGGCTTCGACAAGAAGATCTTGCAAAAATAAGCCTGACGTATTCTGCTACATCTGCGGTGAATACACCATTGTACCTAACAGGAATCCTGTTAGAAAATGATTTTTTTTCTCTTAAAACCTATTTTGGGTGAGAACTATATAAACTAGAAGCACTCGGAGAGCGCAGACCTCCGCCAAGGCTGATCAGTGGCCCCCCCCGTGGGCCCCCCCACCCCCGATCACCACCAAAATTTAATCATTTCTTCCTTATCCCATTTCCAACAAACCCTGAAAATTTCATCAAAATCTGTCCATAACTTTTTGAGTTATGTTGCACACTAACGGACAGACAAACAAACAGACAGACAGACAGACAAACAAACCCTGGCAAAAACATAACCTCCTTGGCGGAGGTAAAAATCTACTGATAAAGTCACAAAAATGTCATCAATTTTGTGAGATCAAATTTTTCAAAATCAAATTAGCAAAAAAAACCTGACCTGATTGAGAAAAACAGATGTCATTTTTGGATTTAGCGGTGCAAAATGGTCCTAATTCAGTTGAAAAAACCTAGACAACTTGCAAAAAAACATTTTTTTGTAACCCAGTGTTATAATTTATTGGAACTTTAGAACATACAATACAATATCCTCCTGAGACCCAGCAATGCATTTTTGTCCTCTGTAGGGGCAAAAGTTTAACAGATTTGCTTAAAAAAATTGTCTATCACAAAGGACATTCTATAAATAACTAAATAAATAAAATAATTTAAAAAATGTATCTGAAAAAACTATTGCAATATGCAGTTACAATTGTTTGATGTAAAAAAAAAAAAAAAGCTAAAATGTTCACTTTCCTGGGTCTCAGAAGGATATTGCATGAATTGCATGAATATTTAATCTATCTATCTATCTATCTATCTATCTATCTATCTATCTATCTATCTATCTATCTATCTATCTATCTATCTATCTATCTATCTATCTATCTATCTATCTATCTATCTATCTATCTATCTATCTATCTATCTATCTATCTATCTATCTATCTGCATTTCATGGGATTCTTAGCCCATATCCCCAAATCTCCATATCCTTTGTGTAATTTTAAAACTCTGTCATATTTCATCCAATCTGAAAGTGAAATACAGACTAATAAGCAGTCTTGGCATTCAATTCATCATACATTTCCCCTGCACAAAGACGGCTGGCTGTGTATTACCCTGGAATGATAGATAATTACTGATATAATGTGGTGCACAGGCCTATACATGTCACCTCCAAATCCTGTTACCACCAAATAAATAAATAAATAAATAAATAAATGATAATTTAAAAAATAATTTAAAAAATGTATCTGAAAAACTATTGCATTATGCAGTTACAATTGTTTGATGTAAAAAAAAACCTAAAATGTTCACTTTCCTGGGTCTCAGAAGGATATTGCATGAATATTTAATGTCATGTATCTGTTGTGTTTGTTAATATTAAAGGTTGTTCCCTGAATTTATTTGAACAGATTTTGTGCTTGTTCAAAGACACTGTGATGAGAGGCTCAATAATCAAACAGTTTGGTTAGCAATTTATAAGTAAAATGAAAATGTCTTTGTTTCGGTGGAACAACAATTACAACAAAAACAAAACAGGAAATATCATTTTAGCGGTATCTGGGTACTGTTATTGGATATTGGTATTAGTCTTGGTATTAGCTTAGAGTTTCACTGTCTTTTTCATTTTTCTTTATTTGGAGTTAACTTTGTAGCTCTTATAATAATAATAATAATAATAATAATTATTATTATTATTATTATTATTATTAGTAGTAGTAGTAGTAGTAGTAGTAGTAGTAGTAGTAGTAGTATTTCGTATTTATTTATTTGCACATCACAAACAACAAGAAAAAAAAAATTCATGCAAGTAACACCATTGTGCAGGAGAGGATAGAAGCCAAATTATTATCATTATTATTTGATACATTGGAATTAAAATTGCATAATGCCCGGAGAGTCAAACATAAAAAGGGACAAAACTGAGGAACACTGATAACATTGACAATAACAAAATGGAAAGTCAACATAGCTAATCTGAAACCACAGTACTCTCTGTAAAAACAGACAATAAAAATATAAAAAGCACAATAAATATATACATCTATATGCATAGGCCTATATGCACACACATAGCCTACATACCTAGATATTATTATTATTATTGTTATTATTATTATTATTATTATTAGTAGTAGTAGTAGTAGTAGTAGTAGTAGTAGTAGTGTTTTACATGAAATGCATCATAAAAATAACACAATAATACCTTTTTTATATTAGTCTCTGACAGTAAATGGGGAAATAAAACAGAACTAACCTAATTAACCCTCCTGTATCCAGGTGCGCATTTAAGGCACACCTTGCACTTTGTGTTGAAAAAAACTTCATATTATTTTTCACAGTTTAAATAAGGTTAGAATTCAAAAGTTGCTCATTTTTGCATGTTCTTTAAAATTCTGACCACCAACTAAAATTTGCACTTTGTAAACAAAAGAAAATTACAAGACTAGCATCTGTCTCCCAAGTGTGCCTAAAATGCATTATTTCTTCCATTATAACCACTGTTTTTGATCTGTAAGCCATTAAGGCATAAATCCTGCTTTTATTGATATCTGGGCTTCATTTGAGAGGTGAGGGTCTAAATGAATTTATTAGCGTTGTTAATGTTGCTGTTAATCACTGACATCTGCCAGGCTGCAAAAATCAAATAATATGTAATCCACTTTTTATGTAGAATATTGAAAAAAAAAAAAATTTTGTGTGCTTTTTGCATCCAAAAAAATGGTTTGTTTACATTACAAACGCGGCATTTAAAGAGCTAAAAAAAATGTGACAGTTATTGAGTATTTGGTATTTTTATTTACGGCTCAAGTTGATGAAATAGAAAAAAGTGTAAAGGAATTAAAAACAAACTGTATGAAAATTTTTTTTGACATTATTCCACAAGTGTGCCTAAAACGCACTATTTCTTCCATTATAACCACTGTTTTTGATCCGTAAGCCTTTAAAGCATAAATCCTGCTTTTACTGATATCTGGGCTTCATTTGAGAGGTGAGGGTCTATATTAATTTATTAGCGTTGTTAATATTGCTGTTAATCACTGACATCTGCCAGGCTGCAAAAATCAAATAATATGTAATCCAATTTTTATGTAGTATTTTGAAAACAAAAACAAAACAAAACAAAACATATTTTGTGTTTTTGCATCAAAAAATGTAATGACATCATGATGAAAAGAGATTGTTTAAAGGGTTAAAAAAAAAAAGTAAAATGAATGATTATTTGATATGTATGATTAGGGCTGACCTTGATTTACAAAAATAAAATCAAATTAGAGCAGGAAAATAAATCAATATATAATATTTAATAGTTTGATTTATAGGTGTGCATTTTACGCACACTTGGTGACAGATGCTAGTATTTTTGAACATTTGACCTAGCGCCAAAAATAATAATGCAAATTAACCGATGTTGGAGTTAATCATTGACATATGCCAGGATGAAAAAATCAAATAATATGTGATCCACTTTTTATGTAGTATATTGAAAAAATAATAATTTTTTTGTTTGTTTTTTGCATCCAAAAAAATGGTTTGTTTACATTACAAACACGGCATTTAAAGGGTTAAAAAATGTGACAATTATTGAGTATTTGGTATTTTTATTTACAGCTCAAGTTGATGAAACTGAAAAAAAGTGTAAAAGAATTAAAAACAAACTGTGTGAATTTTTTATTTATTTTTTTTTTACGTTATTCCATAAGTGTGCCTAAAAAATGCACACTTGGTGCTTAGTAAGGGATACCGGAGGGTTAATAGACAGTTAAAGGCAGAATACAAAGACATTAAATTTGGAATTATAATGGAAAACAGAAAAAGAGAAACTATGTATAACACTTTGATTATTATGGCCAAACAATTTATACATAAATGTAGATTTGTAAACCCCCCCCCCCCCCCACTGTTCTTAATTTACGAAAATGAAATGACTAATTTTAAAAAGACATTAAGACATGTAAAAACCAAACAAGCTTTGATTGTATATGAACATTTAAATTTGTTGATTCCTGATTAGACCTCTGACTTTATTTTGATAATTATTTTATTTATGTTCTTCAATTTTATTGTATTGTACTTTATTTTATTTTATGGTGTTCTTTATTAATATTGTTCTCTTAAGTTTGAAAATGTTGCTCAGTCTGGAGAAAAAAAGAATTTTTGTATGAAAATGGTGGAAATGTTTAACCAGATTTTGATTAATAAAGTTGAAAAAAAAAAAGACAATTGAAGGCAGATGACAGTGAACACAAAGGGTCTGTGGGCCTTTTGTGTCTCGGTTCTTCCCTTTCCTCCCTTCTCCCTTTGTCATGCTTTATTTTCTGGCAGTCATACGCCATCTTGTGGTCGCCAGCTGCAGTGAACCGCACTGCTGCAGATCTACACCGAAACCAAAAAAGGTGCGGCCGCTTCTATCCGCTCTGCTTCTACAACAGCCCCGCCCAGTTCTGACGTAAACCCCAATGACGTCACCACGTACGTCCATGTCAGGATTTACGTCTGTTCCGGGAGACGCGTTGGCAATTTCCTAAACACAGCTCGTCAACCCAGTTTAGTACCGACTCAACCGAGGCCGGGGCCACAGGAGAGGTGTGTTTGTTGGATGTAACACCGGCTAGAGGACGCCCCGCTAAAACAGGAACCAGTTGGACTTCAATTTGACATGAGCAGGTACGGAATTTACGACTAATATACTCGCTTTACATGTTTAATGTTAGCTTATTTGTGGGATAATAAGCTAAGCTGAGGCTCGATGTCAGTTTAAATGTCCGCTTTGATATTTAAAACCGGCCATAGTGAACAATTCAGAGCTGTATTTTCTGTTTCTGTGTTGTTCAGGTTGAGGTTGTTGTGTATATTTTGGTGCTAAGCTAACCCTAAACCTTATTTATGTGCTGTCAGTGTAACCAACACAGGTGTCACATATCTAACCAATGACAGCGTGTGAATTTACCAACTAGCTAAACCTGTCACTGGTCAGGCAGTTATTTAAGCCTGCTATTTAGTAACACTGCTTAGTTTTGTTTTGTGGTACCTAAATGATCAACAGTTAGCTTGTATGACCAAAGCTGTGTGTCATTGTTAAGCTATGATTGGTATACAGTCAGATTTTAGCTAAATTTCTCATTCTGCTCATGCTTATCCATAACATTAGACAAAAATATTGTCAAGAGGGGTGAGAAACAGGATTTCAGGCATCCTCTCATCTATTTTCCGGTCCCACTTGTTAAAAAGTGATCAAAGTTGGGTGTTATTTTCAAGCTTTGTTCACAAGGATTAATATATAGTAAGATTTTGCACATTTTTAGCTAAATTTTTCATTCTGTTGATGTCTATCCATAACATTAGGTACCCAAATAAAGGTAGGTTTATCACTACACCTTAAAAAGCTTATTATTCAATAATATTATTCCAAAAATACATTAGATAGGGTGTGAAACATGATTTCTTGTATCCCCTCTTCCCTTTTCAGACCCCACTTGTAAAAAAAAAAAAAAAAAAAAAAGGCCAATGCTGGGCGTCATTTTCAAGCTATGATTGGTATACAGTCAGATTTTAGCTAAATTTCTCATTCTGCTCATGTCTATCCATAACATTAGGCAAAAAATATTGTCAAGAGGGGTGAGAAACAGGATTTCTGGCATCCTCTCATCTATTTTCAGGTCCCACTTGTTAAAAAGTGATCAAAGTCAAGCTTTGTTCACAAGGATTGATATGCAGTAAGATTTTTACAAATTTTTAGCAAAATTCTTCATTCTATTGATGTCTATCCATAACATTAGGTATCAAAATAAGGGTAGGTTAATCACCACAACCTATAAAGCTTATTTTTCATATTAGAGTAAACCAAAAATATATTAAATAGGGTGTGAAACATTATTTCTTGTATCTTCTCTTCCCTTTTCAGACCCCACTTGTAAAAAAAAAAAAAATAATAATAATAAATGCCAATGCTGTGTGTCATTTTCAAGCTATGATTGGTATACAGTCAGATTTTAGCTAAATTTCTCATTCTGCTCATGCTTATCCATAACATTAGACAAAAAAAAAAATACTGTCAAGAGGGGTGTGAAACAGGATTTCAGGCATCCTCTCATCTATTTTCCGGTCCCACTTGTTAAAAAGTGATCAAAGTTGGGTGTTATTTTCAAGCTTTGTTCACAAGGATTAATATATAGTAAGATTTTGCACATTTTTAGCTAAATTTTTTATTCTGTTGATGTCTATCCATAACATTAGGTACCCAAATAAAGGTAGGTTTATCACTACACCTTAAAAAGCTTATTATTCAATAATATTATTCCAAAAATACATTAGATAGGGTGTGAAACATGATTTCTTGTATCCCCTCTTCCCTTTTCAGACCCCACTTGTAAAAAAAAAAAAAAAAAAAGGCCAATGCTGGGCGTCATTTTCAAGCTATGATTGGTATACAGTCAGATTTTAGCTAAATTTCTCATTCTGCTCATGTCTATCCATAACATTAGGCAAAAAATATTGTCAAGAGGGGTGAGAAACAGGATTTCTGGCATCCTCTCATCTATTTTCAGGTCCCACTTGTTAAAAAGTGATCAAAGTCAAGCTTTGTTCACAAGGATTGATATACAGTAAGATTTTTACAAATTTTTAGCAAAATTCTTCATTCTGTTGATGTCTATCCATAACATTAGGTATCAAAATAAGGGTAGGTTAATCACCACAACCTATAAAGCTTATTTTTCATATTAGAGTAAACCAAAAATATATTAAATAGGGTGTGAAACATTATTTCTTGTATCTTCTCTTCCCTTTTCAGACCCCACTTGTAAAAAAAAATAAATAATAATAATAATAATAAATGCCAATGCTGTGTGTCATTTTCAAGCTATGATTGGTATACAGTCAGATTTTAGCTAAATTTCTCATTCTGCTCATGCTTATCCATAACATTAGACAAAAAAAAAAAATACTGTCAAGAGGGGTGTGAAACAGGATTTCTGGCATCCTCTCATCTATTTTCAGGTCCCACTTGTTAAAAACTGATCAAAGTTGGGTGTAATTTTCAAGCTTTGTTCACAAGGATTAATATAGAGTAAAATTTTGTCCATTTTTAGCTAAATTTTTCATTCTGTTGATGTCTATTCATAACATTAGGTATCAAAATAAGGGTAGGTTAATCACCACACCCTAAAAAGCTTATTATTCATATTAGAGTAAACCAAAAATACATTAAATAGGGTGTGAAACATGATTTCTTGTATCTTCTCTTCCCTTTTCAGACCCCACTTGTAAAAAAATAATAAGAATAATAATTAAAAAAAAAAAAAAAAAAAAAAAAGCCAATGCTGGGTGTCATTTTCAAGCTATGATTGGTATACAGTCAGATTTTAGCTAAATTTCTCATTCTGCTCATGTCTATCCATAACATTAGGCAAAAAATATTGTCAAGAGGGGTGAGAAACAGGATTTCTGGCATCCTCTCATCTATTTTCAGGTCCCACTTGTTAAAAACTGATCAAAGCTAGGTGTTATTTTCAAGCTTTGTCCAAAAGGATTGATTTACAGTAAGATTTTGCACATTTTTAGCTAAATTTTTCATACTGTTGGTGTCTATCCATAATATTAGATACCAAAATAATGATAGATTAATCATGACACCCTAAAAAGCTTATTATTCATATTAGTAAACTAAAATGGCTTTAAACAGGGGTGTGAAATAGGATTTCTCACATCCTTTCTTCCCTTTTCAGACCCCAGTAGTACAGAAAAATGTCAAAGCTGGGTGTCATATTCAAGCTATGTCAGAATGATTAATATACAGTGAGATTTTACACATTTTAACACTTTTTTTTTTTCATTCATGGGTACTAAAATAAGGGTAGCTTTGTCGCCACACCCTAAAAGTGTATTATTCATGTTAGTGTAAACCAAAATTGCTGTCAAGTGGGGTGTAAAACAGGATTTGTGGCCTCCTCTCACCCCTTTTCAGCCCCCAGTTGTAAAACGTTATCAAAGCTGGGTGTCATTTTGAAGCTATGTTCAGAATGATTAATACACCAGTGAAATTTTTACACATTTTAGCTCGATTTCTCACTCTGCTGATGTCTATCCTTAACACTAGGTACCAAAATAAGGCTAGTTTAATCACCACACCCTAAAAAGCTTGTTATTCATATTAGAGTAAACCCAAAATCCTATAAACAGCAGTGTGAAACAGGATTTCTTGCATCCGTTCTTCCCTTTTCAGGCCCCAGCTGTAAAAAAGTGACTTAAGTGTGTCAGCATTTAGACGCTGAGTAAACACCCAGTCATCTGCTGCAAGAGAGGATGTAGAGACACAAATATGGGGAAGGAAACTGGCTTCACTACATTCTCCTGTTTGTAATTATCTGTTGACTCCAAAGGTCTGCAGCCTGTGGCCCTACCTGTCCTGGTATTTGTTACAACGGACAAAGATTCAGGGGTCACGCTGACACTGCTCAAAAGGATGCTGAAATGAGAGATAACAACAACTGTCATGTGTTTTGGCAGCTTCACTACTGCTCTGTTATGTGATATAGCATAGCCATTTCATCTTATTTAAGTGACGTGTTGTGTTACCAGGGCAGGACCAGTCTGGCTTAAATATTTGGAAGTAGCCACAGTAGGAGAAACCCTTGTAGTGACCGGTTTTAGTTTCTTGTTTTTGGTCAGAGAGGTAATGAATAGCCTTGTCATTTTTGGGAGTGGTGTTCATCCTGTTTAGGTCTTTGATCGGGATCACCATGGAAACAGCACCCCCTCCAGACTATTGGGATCAATAGAAAGCTCCAGATCTCGTTGGGGGCGTTCAGCATCACAACAAAATAGAGATCTGCTGTGTGTGTTGGATTTGCAGGAAATTACAGCCACTGCATGTGCCACAGGAAATATTTCCAGGTTGTTTCCTAGACAGATTTTTATACATGTTACATCATAGGCAGGGTTGACATTTCCCTTTCCTTCTGTACAGTCTTTTAGCCTCGGGTTTCCTGTGGGATTTCCAGTGTAGTGTATGGACACGTGAGAGGCCTGGAGCAAAGAACTTGTCGATGACGCCAACTCAGAGGAATGTAAAGGGAAGAACGGGTGGACTTGTCTCCGACTCTACATTCCTCTGAGTCACAGCCATCTTTTTCCCATTAAGATAAATAATGCCTTTAGCCAGAGTTCACCTACTTTGGTCAAAACATGATTTATCTATTGTAACGTACACTGTTGTATTAAATTATGCTACTAAGATACCCAATCCTGAACTCCCTAAAGCTGTTAAACGTAGCTTGTTTAGCCTCCCGTTCAGCTAAGTGACAGGAAATCCATGCAAACTCTCTAAATGTGATGAATACTCAGCGGAAGTGTTGTGGACCTCAGTTGGATTTGCTCCCACACAGACCACACACTGTGACTCGTTCCTGATGTGTTAAATTATTTCTTAAGACCTGTGTTGCAGCTCCCCAAAGATCACAGTGAGTCTGGGTCCTTTCCAGAAAAGAGGAACATGTGTCTATTAAAGCGTTGCTTCCTTAAAACAGGACGGGAGATCTTTTAACACTTGACTTCAAACAGCAGTTTTGATCTGAGGAGGAATAACCACAAAAAATGTAACGTGTGTGTCTGTTGTTAATTAATTTGCTGTGCTCATTATACGAATGGAGAGCAAAGAATTTTAGACTGGTGCTCATTTTTGCATGAGTACATATGTAGATGTAAGTGGTTATAAAGGAGAATGTTTGCAGCTTGATCTTGATGTTTGCTCAGATTTGAGATTAGAGTGGAATGGAATGTCTACTGATTCTACATGCCCAGGGATAAAAATATGTAAAATGCTGTACAATATATGAATTACCTGCTGTCATCATTTTCATAAATACTGTAAACTAATAGCAGTGACTATGAGGCTAATCATTATCTTTTTTACTCCCTAGGGTGCCCTGAAATGGACACAGAGATGATTCCTAAATTTTCGTCAAAGGATGAGGAAGCTGATTACTGGAAAACCCAGGCCCTCAAGTACAAGAAATGGTAGGCAGCGGGATTTAATTTCCATGTAACAACATACCACAAGTCCATCTATTATTGTTGTGCTCTTAGCTTTTTTGTCAGTGAGAATATTACTGTTTTCCTCGCAAATATTTTTAAATGGAATTATGCATTTTAAAACATTTCCCTGCGGTCTATATAAACTGTAAATGCTCTGCTTGGGTCTGATTTCTTCATTAATTCAACTCCACGGGTCCATCTTTAACCCTATTTCTGACTAATGACATGAGAAAGGTCATTTTGAGCGCTGGCCCTTTAAATCCAAATGAGCCACTTCACTCCCTGCCCCCTCCAGGTTGTTGACCATGCTTTCTGTCCCATTCAGCCACTTGCGTTCGTTAATGCAACCAACAACTGAACATTTTAGGTAATCTGCTCAAAGTTTGGACATATTTTCAGGTTTTACTACAACCGCTGCTGCTGATAAACAGTTATGAGGTATTTGAAGAAATGTTCGTCGGAAGTCTTGACCTTATATGTGCAAATGTTGTGACATAACTAGTTATAAAACGTAACAAATTGAGCAGGAATTGAAACGGGTGGCAGAAATCCACCCAATTTTTGCCAGAATGAAGATAAAGATAGCTTTGCAGCACCTGGATGGTTCAAATTCAAACTTTATGAACTATTAGGGTCCAAATACATAAATAAATGAACCCAAGACTAATAAAAGTTGGTTTAGCAAAATTTGACCCCTTTAAATGAAATATGAGATGACAGAAAAACCCTTAGATTCCCTCCAAATGAAATGAACACCATAGCAGTAGGTGCTTACATAATGGCCAAACGCTGAGTTGTTGAATAATTTTTCATAATATTACTCCCTCAGATGTTTTTAGAGATTTTGTGAACGCGTCTCTGTTTATGACCATATAAGGCATGTGACCATCCATCCCGGTGTGTTGAAATCAGTGCCCACAAACAGTTGTGGTTTGTTCAGGAGGAAATGACGACATGTTTGACCTCTAAATAAGAAACAACCGCTGATGTAGGGACAAGCAGCAGTAAAACTCCTAAATCTGTCTGTCTTTTCTTGGAAAAGACTTGGGAGTAGGGACCAGTGATTTTAACACAGATAGGGTTAAAAATCCCAGTGGTTTTCTAAGAAATTCCTACTGTGGGCACATCAGGGAAAAACATCAAGCCATGGAAAAAATAACTCCTCGTGCGTACAGCGGTGAGCCTTCTCTTGCCTCACACATGTTTTGGTTCGCATGTTTCTCAGGATCATATTTACTTTACACGTTTCACAAGTTTCCTATTGTACATATTTTCTTTCTTTCTTTGAGACTAAACTGTTCAGCCAGATGAATTCTAAAACATTTATCTGTTGCAAGCATCAAAAATAGCTTCTTTTTTCTGCTGTCACAAGCTTAACACATTAAGTGTTACCTAACACTTATTTCCTGTCAAATTTAGAATAAATCATGGCTCTGAGAAGTGTTAGGAGGATAGTCAGTTTGTCTTCCAACTCTTTAGACTCAGACAAATTTTATTGATACACAAGGGAAATTACTTAGTCAGTTGCATACAAAAACACTGTCGAAAAAACTGTAGCAAAAAAAGGAAAGTGTGACGAGATAAAAGCAGTAAATAATATAAATGGAATACACTAATAAAGCAGAAGAAAAAGACGAGATTTGCTAGAGACATAGGCATACTCAGTTGTTATAGGACCCAGTGTGCTGATGAAGCAGCCGCTGTGCTGTTGGTATGTGTGGAACGACCCGACACAACAACTGATTCACGAATTCCAGTCCTCAGTAGAAACACTGAGGGGTCAGCTGATCTCACAACAGCTCGAACCACAGTGTCGTGTGGGTGTGTGTGTGTACTCTCAACAGGAGCTTGATTACATTATACCAAGAAATGAAAGATTACTTTTTATGTTGATTTGATATGTTTTGATGATACAAATAAATCTCCCTTTATGTGCCTACTGACATATTCTAACTCAGATATTATATTATCAAATATACTCATATACATACCAAGGTTATTATCGTTAACGAAAACTAACGAAATGACAAAAACTAGAGTTGAAAAAACATGAAATAAATGAAAACTATAATTAAAAGAAAACTAACTGAAACTGTATTGTGTGCTTACAAAACTAACTAAAACGGATACAAATTATGAATAAAATTTCCTTAGTTTTCGTCTTTGTCAGTGTCAGATTGATATGAAATCGATTTATTTCGCTCGAGCAATTTTAGCTGGTGGCACCATACGGCACTTCACGGTCCGTCACTTCTCACCACTTGTCATTTAGAGTCGTCTTCTCATCCCCACTTTACCTGGAAACATGGACACTAAAGTTGGGAGAAAGCAGCAGAGTCCTGTATGTGAATACGACAGCGAGGAAGATAAAAGATATGAACTAGAAAAGCACTCGGAGAGCACAGGCCTCCGCCAAGGCAGATCAGTCCCCCCCCCCCCAATCACCACCAAAATGTAATCGTTTGTTTCTTGTGTCAGTATCAACATTTCCTGAAATTTTCATCCAACTCCGTCCATAACTTTTTGAGTTATCTTGCACACAGACAGACAAACAAACAAACCAACGCCAGCAAAAACATAACCTCCTTGGCGGAGGTAAAAAAACTAAAACTAAGCTTTTAGAAAAAAAACAAAAACTAATAAAAACTAGCAAACCTGCTCTAAAAACTAATTAAAACTAACTGAATTAGAGAAAAAAAAGAGTCAGAACTAGATAAAACTAAACTATAATGAAAATCCAAAACTATTATAACCTTAAAAATGTTGGAAATATGTCAAATGTGGTCTCTTTAGTTGTTTTTTTTTTTCCTTCGCCGGTTGACCAGTGACCCATCTGTGCATAAATCAGGTTTCTCAGTCCATATACTCATCCTGTTTTTTTCCTCTTCACCCCTGACCTTTGACCCTCTTTGAGAGCAGACCTGTTTTTTCTGAACTACCTACTGTCACTGTGCAGCTGTCTCTTAAGGGCTGTATATTTAGAATGCTTAACTCGACAATGCTGAGCCACACGCTATTTCCTCTTTGGCAGAGGCACGACTGAAGGTTAAAAATCTACAAGTGTCTGACTGGCTTTTCATTTGACTTTATTTCTGGCCAGTGGAGGTAAATCTACTAGAACATGCCTGGCTCATCTTGCACAACAAAAGCCAGACAATTTCCCGGAGCTCATGGTTATTGTCATTCATCCAGTCACAGAGGCGCACAAATGAATGGTGGATGGTGAAAGCGGTGGCTGGAGTCTGACACTGATTCGTTTATGTTTGTGTTTGTGTTTGTGTACCGTGCAGTTACCAGGAAGCCCAGGAGGAGCTGCAGGAGTTTCAGGAAGGGAGTCGGGAGCTGGAGGCGGAGTTAGAGGCCCAGCTGGGACAGGCCGAACACAGACTGAGAGACCTGCAGACCGAGAACGAGAGGCTGAAGAACGAGGTGTCCAACCTGAAGGTAACCGGACCTTGTGGCATGGTCTAAAGGTCATGTGGGGATTTGGGTCGTTTTCATGGTCATTTCTGATCTGTTTGGTCCAGTGTCTAAGGTGATCCTCCCGCATCCTTTAATTGGATGTTAGGATCTAGAGGAAGAAAATAGAAAACAAGAAGGACAACTTAAACTACAGATCTGACTCTTAATCACAGCTAGTGATGTCAGTAACATGTAATTTTAGTTGACGATTAGCTGTCAGATAGATAGATAGATAGATAGATAGATAGATAGATAGATAGATAGATAGATAGATAGAAAGAAAGAATTACTTATTGATACCAGTCTGGGAAATTGCAGATTAAAAATTCAACAACTAAACATTCAAGTCTGGCATTTTGCATGATTTTATGCCACTATTAGGGTTCCTGCAGGGTCTTAAAAGTGTTTAAAAGGTATGAAATTTGATATGGTAGGTCTTAAGTTATGTTGCCATAAACCTTTTGGTATATTATGTTTAAATGTGTCTGTAAATGTCCAAACTAGAAAGAAAGTAATGTTAGTCTACTCAGTTCCAACCAGACAATTTATATTGAAATTAGGAACCAGTTATGGCTAACTTTGCAGCCCCCGGTGAGAAATGATCACAGAACATTCAGTTCTGTGTACAGTATGTATGTAATATGTAGCTGTCAGGCTCCACAGTAAGAACTGCTCCAAAAATCCTGTGCAATAACCGTACAATAAACAGTACAGTAAAACGTACAATAAACCTGTGGCATGATCAGCATGTGCACAGCTGTAAATAATGTATTTAACTCTCTTGATTGTGTATATCTTGTTTTTGCACTTCTTTGCTCTTGTGTGCTTTTGCTGCTGTAAACCTGGAATTTCCCCTTGCAGGATTAATAAGGGCTTATCTTATCTTATCTTATCTTCAATCTCTGCTGATGTAAATAAATACATTTTCCCAAATTCCAGAAGTCGCAAATTTTTGTCAGTATGGCAGTGAAATGGGCATTAAATTCTTTTCTAAGTCTTAAAAAGGTCTTAAAAAGTCTTAAACTTAACTTGTAGAAACCTGTAGGAACCCTGATTATAGCTAATGTCTAATAATAGTTTTATGAAGAGCCATTTCTAGGTATTTAACATTCAAACACATACATAAATACATAGAAATGACATTTCTGTTTGCTTTTTCGGCTTTTTTTTTTTTTTTTTTTTTTTTTTTTCGTGAATCTGACAGATTGCTGGGCTCTCCTTTTTCATTTGGCTTAAAATCAAAATGCGCCCACAGAACTGGTGTGACGTTTGGCTTTGCTACTAAACCCATGATGCTATCTCAGTAACCGCTCACTGAAATGAGACAGGTCTAATATTAAAAGACTGAGCGAAACAGCTGTGGGTGCTATTTTTCCAATTGCATTGAAAGAGCACCAATAAAACCTCAAACAGTGGAAAACAACACGGAAATCTGACATTTGTGTTTAATCTGTTGGTTTTTATATATGAATAAAATTGCTTCTAGTGATTATGGATCTGGAGGTTTGCTTTAGTTATAACCTTTTTACACCTAGACTCTGCAGAAGACACGCAAGTATTGTTTCCCACATTATATAATGCTACGGACAGTGTGTAAATGAATGCTGGGAGGTCATGAATCATTCTTTTTTGTCTTTGTGCGTCATGGGGCCAGTACAGGCATACAGCCCTGCCACTGACTGTACTGTCCACAATAAATGAGCCACAGGGCCTCCTCCAACAAAGAGCCTCTTTTCAAGTGAAATAATAACATCTTGACTGTCTTCTGATTCACCATGACCACTCGTTACTGTTGTTATTAGCTACTATACATAGACATATTACATAAAAAAGCACGTTTCATACAGCATGTCTCTGCAAAAACAAATTAAAATGAGTCTTTCCTAGAACAATAGGTCTTAATAATTTCCACAAGGGTTTACTTCCTAAGCCTTCCTTTTTTTTGTCATTGTAGGAGAAGCTGGAGCAGCAGTATGCGCAGAGTTACAAACAGATTTCCATGCTCGAGGATGATCTGGGTCAGACACGCAGCATCAAGGAACAGCTCCACAAATATGTCCGGGAGCTGGAACAGGCCAACGATGACCTAGAGAGAGCTAAAAGGTCAGACTCACTGTACATTTTGGACTGTGTGCTCTGTGTTTCCTACCACACTGCAGCTAAATGCATAAGTTATATCATTCTGCCACTATAACGCAATGTTTTTTAGGAACATGATTCACCAAAACACAGACCGAATCCTTTGCCTTTGTCATAAGCATGTTTATAGTATGTGCAGTTGTGATAAACATAAGTAATATCAATAATATTTACCTATAAATGTATTTTAGGTCTGCTTCCATCATATTTGCTGGTCTACATCGATTGGAATGACGTAAATAATTACAGTCTCCGGTCCCAGGATCTGTTATCGCTACGAGTTCCAAAAGTCAGAACAGAACTGAAAATGTAATGCTTTAAATGTTCTGCTCCTACTATCTGGAACAACTTACAGAAGATTAAACTGAACAAACTTGTCTCTTTAAATACATTCAAAGTCATTTTAAATGAATGGGAAAAGGATAAATCTGGATGTAGATGTTTTTCTAATTGATTGAATCAGGTTCTGCTTTGAGATGCTTGTAAGGAACATTGTTGTTATACTTTTGGTACCTTTTAAAACAGGGGTGTCAAACTCATTTTAATTCAGGGGCCACATCCTCCTGATATGATTTGAAATGAACCGGACCAGTAAACTAATAATATATTAATAATATCAGCTCCAAATTTTTCTCTATGTTTTATAGTGAAAAAAGTAAAATTACATTATGAAAACATTTGCATCTATAAACTATCCTTTTAAAAAATGTGAATAACATGAACAACCATGAAAACACTTAAATTTATGAAGAAAAGTAAGTGCAATTTTAACAGTATTATGCCTCAGCTTCTCATTTACACATGTGCATTACAACTTACATAACACAGTGAATCTATAAATTCACAAAGCATTTAGTAACAGGCAGAATATTGTTAAAATTGCGCTTGCATCTCTTAAGAATTTGCAGGTCATTCATATTTGTTCAGGTTATTCACTGTTTTGCAAAAGCAGTTTATAAATGCAAATTTTGTCATAATGTGATTTTAGTATTTTACTGGTCCGACCCACTTTAGATCAAATTATGCTGAATGTGAAATCTGAACTAAAATGATTAATATTTTAAGTGTAATTTCTGCATTTCACAAAATCATCCCATAAGTCGAACTGGACCCTTTGACACCTGTGTTTTAAAACAATGGTGGTGTTTTATATGTATGTTCTTATTTGAGTGTTTTATGTATGGTTTTAGTACTGACTTTTATTGTGTTTTAAATATACAGGGGTTGGACAAAATAATGGAAACACCTTCACCTCAAGATGATAATGCCCCAATCCATACAGCTAGAATTGTTAAAGAATGGCATGAGGAACATTCTAATGAAGTTGAGCATCTCGTATGGCCGGCACAGTCCCCAGACCTCAACATTATTGAGCATTTATGGTCAGTTTTAGAGATTCAAGTAAGACGTCGATTTCCACCGCCATCGTCTCTAAAAGAGTTGGAGGGTATTCTAACTGAAGAATGGCTTAAAATTCCTTTGGAAACAATTCACAAGTTGTATGAATCAATATCTCGGAGAATTGAGGCTGTAATTGCCGCAAAAGGCGGACCTACACCATATTAAATTATATTTTGTTGATTTTTTAAGGTGTTTCCATTATTTTGTCCAACCCCTGTACTTTTAATGTGGATGTATGGTTGTGATTTCTATTTTGTGTAACTTCTGCTGTTCCGGTCTTGGCCAGGACACTCTGGAAAAAGAGATTTGTAACCTCAATGAGCTTTTTTCCTGGTTAAATATAGGTTATAATAATAAATAATAATAATATTAATGGTTGTTTTTCTCACACAGGGCAACAATAGTGTCTCTAGAGGACTTCGAGGGTCGTTTGAACCAGGCCATTGAGAGAAATGCCTTCCTGGAGAGTGAACTGGATGAGAAGGAGTCTCTTCTCGTGTCCGTGCAGCGTCTGAAAGATGAAGCGCGAGGTACACACGGAACTCTGACCTTTTTTACAGTGTATGTGTAAACATCAGTGGAGGAGGAGGAGCAGTGCTACACTAATATACTCTGGTGTTTGTTTTCCTCTGCAGACCTGAGGCAGGAGCTGGCAGTGCGGGAGAGGACCACGGACCGGATGTCAGCGCCCAGCTCCCCCACTTTAGACACCGACAAAATGGACTCTGCAGTACAGGCTTCTTTATCCCTGCCAGCCACTCCTGTAGGAAAGAACATAGAGCTCCCCTTCATCAGCCCGAAAGGTAAAAGCTTTTTTACAGGGAAATCCTTGAAAATGCTTGAATTTCAATCTTGTGTTTTCAAGGTCTGAAAAGTGCTTGCAATTCTACCTCTGATGTGATTTATTTATTCATTTTTAATATTAATTCTGCCAGGTTAGGTGGCAAACCAAAGTTACTTACAGACAGGTGATACATTTTGAGAAATAAAAGTGTATGTCAAAAAAGAAAATTAGCGGGGTACATTTTTGTCTTTTTATTATCTTAATCTTTGCCTCGGTGTGAGCGTGTCTGAAGAATGCCAAGTGGCTTCCCCTTTTTTTTTGGTTAAAACTTTGTGTTCTCTATTACTTTCTAAACTTTTTGCTTTTATGAAACATAATTTTTGATGTTCATAGCATAATACAGTGTACATCATTGTGATAAAACATGAGAATAATAATCCTGAGTCTATGTATTCCTATAGATATGCATTTTACCCCAGTAAGAAGGTGCTGTGCTGGAATAATTTGAAAATGACCCTTAAAAGTGCTTGAATAGAACTTGAAAAATGTTACAAACCTTGTTTTTACTTCACCCCCTACACTTACTGTAAAAATAAAACAGGAGATTCACTAATATTAACACCTCCTTTTGTGTTTTAGCGTTGACCAACGGCTGCGGAAACTCATCCCTGACTCCTTCTGCCAGGATTTCAGCTCTGAACATCGTCGGGGATCTCTTGAGGAAAGTTGGGGTAGGTATTACTCCGTTTAAAAGATCCGATTTCCTTGTTTTCCAATTTCTGTTATGTTTTTTGTTTGTTTTTTACTCAGTGTAGGCTGCAGAATGTAATAGAAACAACGGCTGTTTTTGGAACTGCCTACTATATTAACAGAATATTTGGACAAAATGTAACACATGCTACACAGGATGCAAAGAGAGTAAAACCTGCAGTACGCCAAAAAGTACCCAGATGTCATAATAGTACATACAGTAATATTCACATACCAGTGGAAATAATTCATTATTGGTAATAAATCCTGTTGTTTAGCAGATATCAGCTAAGCCAATAATTGCTTATAGATGGAGAGACCCTCAGTTCACAGCTTCTTAATTTCATAGATATCTCTAACATGGAGCACTGGGTCATCAAAACACATCACGCAAAAACCAGGGGGTGATGAAAGGATCAAATATAGTCATGTAATTTCTGTATATCATCATCATCTTTATTTCCAGACTGGGGAGTCCATTTAAAAACATACAAACAAGCAAAAAATAAAACAAATAAAAAACAGGTTAAAAACACAGATGATGATGATGATGATGATGATGATGATGATGATGAAATATAGTCATATAGTTTCTGTATTGTATAATTTAAATATTTTTTTTGTGGCTGGTTCTTTTCTTTGTGCTTGTTTGTTGTTACTGTCATTGTAGTGTTGACTGATGCACAGATGAGCACAAGTAAATAATTTTACTGTAGTTTATCAATTTGGAACTTCACTAGGGACACACCAAATGCAGAATCCACAGCCGATACTGATACTGATATTGATATTTAAAAGGACATTCTTTCCAATAGTCGGTGCCAATATTGATGTTGATTTCTGTTTCTTTATTGTGCTTTTATTTTTCCTCCTTTAGCAAAGAAATATTCATTACAAATATAGAAACGGTTACTGTTTCTCAGCCTCTCAGCCCTTCATCTCATTGTCTTTTATTAACCTTCATATACTTCTACTTTATTTTCAACAGTATGTTATTTTCTCCAGGACGATTTCACTTATTTTCCTTTAGAAAAATAGATCATTCTGTATAATTATAATAGTTGATGTTGCACTTCTAGATTTTTTTTTTCTTTTCACAAATGTTAATCATTTTTATTTTTACTTACAAAATCACAACAAGAAACTACAAGTCACCAGAAATAATAATAAAAAAAAAAAAAAATGGGCAAAAAACAAAAAAAAAAGGACAATAGCCATGAAGGAAAAAAAACAAAACAAAACTGGTAACTATGAGTTGAATAAAATTAGCCAGCTGCTTGTATGTCTGTATGTATCAAGGTTATTATCGTTAACGAAAACTAACGAAATGATGAAAACTAGAATTGAAAAAAACATTTTCGTTAACTGAAATGAATAAAAACTTTTATTAAAGAAAAACAATGATAACTAATTGAAACTGTATTGTGTGCTTACAAAACTTAACTAAAACATATAAAAATTACGGATAAAATTCCCTTCGTTTTTGTCTTCGTCAATGTCGGATTGATAGGAAAGCGATTTGTTTCGCTCTAGCAATTTTAGCTAGCAGCACCATATGATACTTCATGGTCCGTCACTTCTCATCACTTGTCATTTAGTCGTCTTCTCGTCCCCGCTCTACCGGGAAACATGGAGACTAAAGTTGGGAGACAGCAGAGTCCTGTCTGGGATTTATTTGAATACGACGGCGAAGAAGATAAAAGATATGACAAAACTAAAATTAATACCAAAACTAAACTAAAACTAAGCATTTAGAAAAAAATGAAAACTAATAAAAACTAGCAAACCTGCTCTAAAAACTAATTAAAACTAACAGAATTAGAGGAAAAAAAGTCGAAACTAAATAAAACTAAACTATAATGAAAAATCCAAAACTATTATAACCTTGGTATGTATGTATATATGTATGAATGATTAAAATCAAATTCAAATGAAGTGACAATAGACAAAAAAAAAGGTTAAAAACACTATAGAAAAACCCAAAATAGCAAAAGTACGTTGGACTCCTCAAACTATCCTGATGTCATTTTACATGAAAAAAATGCACATCCCATCAGGTTCCATCATCCTTCTCTTCCCTCTGAGAAGTCTTAGATTGGTTTGTTGTTGTTGTTTTTTTGTTTGTTTGTTTTTTTTTTTTTTTTTTTTTTTTTTTTTATAAAGACCAAGCACCCTTTGATATATGGCTGATATACTGGTGCATCCCTAAACTTCACCTCTAAAAACTCTTCACAAACCTAAAAAATTGCACTATTTACATACAGATTTATATCTATGATGCCACATGCTGATCATATTTTATTTCCTTTTTTCTTGTCTCCAGGCTTTGGAGTCCAAACTGGCCGCCTGTAGGAACTTCGCCAAAGACCAAGCTGCGAGAAAAAATTACTCCACCGACAACGGCACACTCATCAACAGCAACGCTACCAAGTTCTCTCACTCCATACACACCACTTACTTCGACAAAACGTGAGTCTTCATCCTCCCCTCGTTAGATTCCTCCCTTGGCGCGTATACGATCCTGCATTTTCTAATACTGTTCTCATCTTCGTTGCCTTTGCAGGACCGTTAACGGACTGGACCCGAGCCCTTTGACCTCCATGGCTACGACTAGAGCTGTGCCTCAACCCGGCATGCTGCCTCTGAGCGTGTGAGGCGCCACCCCACCCCCACCTCCACCTCCACCTCCACCCCACCACTCAAACCTCAACTTAATCTACTATCCAGCCAGCTTAACGTGGGAACAGAGAGGACTTGTGAACGACCGTTACATTGTGCGATAAGTGTGTGCGTACGAGAGAGAAAGGCAGCTTGAGATGAAACAGTGTTCGTATGCCCGTCGGAGAGCGTGGATTTTTACTTGATGTGTGCGGATGAGACTTGACTGTACAATATTAACATTTCTCCGGTTCGCAGCTCCGGACGCATCCGTGTGTAGGCGCGTGCGTTCCTACGGCGTCCTGCATGTGCCTAAAGCTGTCACGTACCGTGCTTTGTTATGAAACGTGTCCAGACGTCGACCTTAAAGAGGCACAGATGCGTTCGTCCCAAAAACTACTATCCCTGACAAAAGGTCCTCAAACAGACCACAGCGTTTCAGAATGTACTCGTCTTTAAAAAGGGATGCGTTTATATTGACTAATTTATCTCGAACATGATGCAATATTTGCTGTTTTGTTTTTCTTTTTTTTTTTTCTTGCATGTGTGTGTATATAATTTAAGAATGAAGAGGTTCGGCGGGGCCTCGTATTCCTGAGAATGACTGAAGTGAATGTTGATCGTTCAAACGCCATGTAGCCTGTTGTTTTTCTTTTTTTTTTTTTGTTTTTTTGTCGGGCTACTTGCTGTAATTATTTAATGATTTTCGGTTAAAGCTCATAATAAGTATCAGCCGGTTCTGTCCTTCGAAGTTAAAGCTGCACTTAAACAGACTGCTCCATTTGACGTTTTAACCCATAAAGACCCAAACATCTACCGTCGTCCAAAACCATCTACTGATCTGAATTGTTTAATACCTGTAGATCCAGTTATCCCATCAATACGTGTCGATAATTGGTGTAAAATGCAGTTTCTCAGCTGTGAATTCTAACCAGATACGACCCATTTGGATGTTCAGAGGCTCTGTAGTTACCGTGGAAACGTGTCATCTTCTGCAACTTCAGTCGCTTTTCCATTGGACATCTGCGCAAAACTTCACTGATATTTACTAAATGTCGAAAAAACAGAAGCGCGTAATGTCGGTTTTTCCATTTAATCACAAATGCGACGATTTGTTTGTTTATTATCACGAGATGACACGAGAAGTCATACCATAAACATGGTGACGAACGTAAATATGGTGTTGATTTACAGATATATTCATTATTATTATTATATATGACCCCTCTATCTCGTACTAAATTTAAAAAATGATCGCGTTTCCCGGTGTGTCCACACGTACCGCGGCATCTTTCTTCGTGTAACGTCCGTCAATATCCATTTTTTTTAATTCACCTGACTCTAGTTGCAGTTTTGCGCGATACGCCCGAAAAAACACCTCTTGCCAGTGCAAAAAATTTGAATCGAAAAATGAGACTTTTGACGAAATTGTCGTTTTTCCTTTAGGTACATTTTTATGCACAAGTTACATTCGCTTAATTTGAGGGTCAATGGAAAAGCGACTATTGATTCACGAGTAAAACCCTTGGAGTTTGACAAATAAAAGTGAATGGAGACTTGATTTATGTTCAGTTAATGATATATTTTTTCTGAAAAGGTCACTTTCTCTCCAGTTTTTTCTGTTTCTGATATAATAACCTTTGAATTTACGCCGAGATTTTACGATCAGTAAATTAAATATACAAAAAAATACCTGATTTTTACCGAAGAAATGCTAAACAAAGAGGATAATATTACAATAAACGGCGATAAATCACTTAAGAAAGGGGTGATATAGAGGAAAAATTCACAAAAAAGTAGCACTGGGTCTTTATGGGTTAAGGAAACATTTTTGCCTTTTTTTTGTGTTTTTTTTTTTTTTTTTTTTTTTTGTTAATAATAAATGCATAGATTCTATTTATATCCTAACAGGCTCATTTATCTCATTTGGATGTTAACAGTTCTTATCCAGATTTGTAAAAGCATTAGATGAATCCGTTTCCATAACTTCAGCTTGTGTATGTTACGTTTTTTTTTTTTCGGTGGTTAACTCATCGGTTCTTCATTAACCCTTATAGCGCCACCATCTGGACACCTTCAACCGTTCATTATTCTTTGTTAACTTAATATTACTGGATGTCTTTCTGAGCACCGTATGAGCCTGGTACTTGTGTTCGGTGTAAATAGCTTATAAAGATGGTAACTTTGCCTACCACATTTGTACATACTGACATTTGGCATTAAAGTCCTATTTATTTCAGATTCTGTAAGGCATGTGTTCACATACGGAGTTTTACTATTGTACAGTGGTTGAAGCCATTGTATTATGATACCAGTTTGTCAAAGTTGTTTAAGTAAAGACTGAGATGACAGATAATGTTGTGGTGTTTTCTTTTTTTTTTGTTTCTTTTTTTTTAATTGCATTCTCAATTCAGTCAGTCGAGCTTTATTCATGGTTTATTTTACAAATGATAAAGTATAAATAGGGAGGTTGAAAAGCCTTAAACCAAGGGGTCTCAAACTCATTTTCTTTCAGGGGCCACATTCAGCCCGATTTGATCTCCAGTGGGCCGGACCAGTAAAATAATAGCATAATATTCTATAAATAATGACAAGTCCAAATTTTTTTGTCTTTGTTTTAGTGAAAAAAAACATTAAATTATGAAAATACTTACTTTTATAAACTATCAAAACAAAAAAATATGTAAATAACCTGAAAAAACTGAAGTTTCTTAAGAAAAATAAGTGCAATTTTAACTATATTTTACCCCATCTTATTTCTACATGTGCATTATGTATCAGATCTACAAAGATACTAAACACTTAAAACTAACCAAACAAAAAAATTAAAATAACCTGAAAAAACTGAAATTTCTTAAGAAAAATGAGTGCAATTTTAACTATATTTTGCCCCATCTTATTTCTACATGTGCATTATGTATCAGATCTACAAAGATACTAAACACTTAAAACTAACCAAACAAAAAAAATTAAAATAACCTAAAAAAACTGAAACTTCTTAAGAAAAATAAGTGTAATTTTAACTATATTTTACCCCATCTTATTTCTACATGTGCATTATGTATCAGATCTACAAAGATACTAAACACTTAAAACTATCCAAACAAAAAAAAATTAAAATAACCTGAAAAAACTGAAACTTCTTAAGAAAAATGAGTACAATTTTAACTATATTTTACCCCATCTTATTTCTACATGTGCATTATGTATCGGATCTACAGAGATACTAAACACTTAAAACTATCCAAACAAAAAAATTAAAATAACCTGAAAAAACTGAAATTTCTTAAGAAAAATGAGTACAATTTTAACTATATTTTACCCCGTCTTATTTCTACATGTGCATTATGTATCAGATCTACAAAGATACTAAACACTTAAAACTATCCAAACAAAAAAAATGTAAATAACTTGAAAAAACTGAAATTTCTTAAGAAAAATGAGTGCAATTTTAACTATATTTTACCCCATCTTATTTCTACATGTGCATTATGTATCAGATCTACAAAGATACTAAACACTTAAAACTATCCAAACAAAAAAATTAAAATAACCTGAAAAAACTGAAATTTCTTAAGAAAAAAAAGTGCAATTTTAACTATATTTTGCCCCATCTTATTTCTACATGTGCATTATGTATCAGATCTACAAAGATACTAAACACTTAGTAACAGGCAGAAAATTGTTAAAATTGTGCTTAATTTTCTTTAGACATTTCAGGTTGTTCATATTTGTTCAGGTTATTCACATTTTATTGTTACAGAATAGTTTGTAAATGTAAATATTTTCATAATTAAATGTTATTTATTGCACTAAAACAAAGACAAAAATTTGAAGTTGTCATTATTTATAGGCAAGATGTAATATTGTTTTTTTCACATCAAACCAAGAAGAAAATATGGAGTCATTATTTTTTGTAAGTTATTATGCTATTATTTTACTGTAGATCACAGGTGTCAAACATGCGGTCCAGGGGCCAAATCTGGCCCACCAAAGGTTCCATTCTGGCCCTTAGGATAAAAGTGCAAAAATGAACTTGAACAGTCCAGGTTGTCCAAATCATTTTAGTTCAGGTTCCACAAACAGTTCAACGTGATCTCCAATAAAAATAACACAATAACCCATAAATAATGACAACTACAAATTTTCTTTGTGAAAAATTACGTGGAAAAAATTTAAGGGGAAAAAAATAACATTACACGGTGAAAATATTAACATTTACAAAACTATTCTTTCACAATAAAATGTAAATAAATACATAAATAAAAACAAAGATGAACAACCTGAAATGTGTAGTTTTAACAATATTCTGCCTGTTACTAAATGTTTTGTGCATTTATGGATCCACTGTGATCTGGAGTTGTGTTAATAATAACAGATGGAATATTGTAGAAATTGTTCAAATTTTAGTTCCAAACTCCAAAATTTAACAATATTCTGCCTCTTACTAAATGTTTATGTAACACTATGTGTAAATGTACATGTATAAATAACACTGGTCAACAACAAATTTATTGTTTTAGTTTTTTGAGCTGATTTAGGATCATTTTGGTGTGCTGAATCCAAAAATCACATTCATTTTGCTCAATCAGGTCAACTTTCTGAACTATGCTACATATTGGCTTTTTAACATTTTTGCTTACATTTATGGGCATTTTCACATCATATGATACAAAATTCTTTCATATTTCTTGCAATAAACGAGTTCTGAAGATTTTACTTTTGCCAATTTATGATTGTTTTTTTTAATATTACAGGTGAATGAAATGGCTTCGACTAGAAGATCTTGCAAAAATAAGCCTGACGTATTCTGCTACATCTGCGGTGAATACACCATTGTACCTAACAGGAATCAAGTCACAAGTTTCGTAAAGTGCGCTTACCAATCTTATTTTGGTATTAATTATTATATTTTGTGAGAAGATCAAATTTTTCAAAATCAAATTAGCAAAAAAAAAACCTGACCTGATTGAGAAAAACAGATGTCATTTTTGGATTTAGCGGTGCAAAATGGTCCTAATTCAGTTGAAAAAACCTAGACAACTTGCAAAAAACATTTTTTTGTAACCCAGTGTAATAAGTCGAGGCATAATATTGTTAAAATTGGACAAATTTTTCAAATGAATTTTCAGTTTTTTCAGGTTATTCACATCTTTTTTTGTAAAATGCTAATATTTTCATAATTTAATTGTTTTTTTTTTTTTGTACTAAAACAAAAAGAAAACTTGGATTTGTCATTATTTATAGATTATTAAGTCATTATTTTACTGGTCTGGCCCACTTGAGATCAAATTGGGCTAAATATGGCCCCTGAACCAAATTAAGTTTGGTTATCATCATATTGGTCTGTATGTGGAACCTGAACTAAAATGAGTTCCACAGCCTTGACTGTGGAATTTTTGCGCTTTGTAAATTCATCCCATGGGCCGGATTGGAGCCTTTGGTGGGCCGCATTTGGCCCCTGGGCCGCATGTTTGAGACCCCTGCCTTAAACAATGTAACTTTATGTAAACAACCAAAGTATTTTTAGCATCTTAATATAATATGTACAGTCTTTCAGCGTTTGTCGTTTCTCCGACTGTTGGATGAGTTAAAGACCCAGTTTCTTCTCCATTTCCCCCTTTAATACATTCTTCTTGATCTAGAGGAGATAAAGCCATGTCAGTTTTATTAATAAATCATTCTGAATTATTATTATTAATGCTACTGTTGGGGCAGATGGATCCTACCTTTCCAGAAGCTGTCAGAGGATAGCTGTCTACAAACATCACATACTTGGGGATCTTGAAGTGAGAAATCTAGAAAAAAGGCACGGCAAATTTTTTTTGTAAAGAGCAATTCATTCATACACAGGATAATTCATAGTGCTTTACAAAAATGGAAAAGAAACAAGTGAACCCTTTCATGCATATTGGTCACTACAGTGGACAGTTATTCTCCAGCTGTTCTCTCGTATATTCATGGATTTTTTTTTTTTTGTTTTAGTTCTATATCAGCCAACACAGTGGACGCTCATGCATCCAATACACTGCAATTTATAACATTGCTGCAACTTTACTGTTCTTGATAAACCTGATCTGCAGGAACATGTTTGAGTGTAAATCAATTGCTTATTATTGTTATTAGACTGTAATTAACAAGAAAAAGTTTCTTTTTTTGCATATTATCTCCATGAAATGAGTAATGACTAGAATTAGAGTATGTTAAAATATGGAAAAACATCAGATTAGCAGCATTAAAAATGATTTTATTTCATAGTTTTTACACAGTATATCAGTAAATGCATGTTTCTTTGCTTCAAAAAGTGAATGCATGGTGTCCAGCTGAGTGGACATTTTTGCAACTCCATGATAAACAGGTTCATAAAAATGTTTTCAATTGCATTGTTTTTTTTAATGCCTAAAGACGAACAAAAACACTCAAGAAAAAATCTTCACTAAGATTCTCATAATTCATGCATGAATGGGATAAAGAGAGTAACAACTATTAATAGAATATGTGAAAATGTGATAAAAACCCATCAGATTAGCAGCATTACAAATGTTTCGACTTCACAGTTTTCATCATTTTCTGATACTGGTTTGTTAAATACAATATCAGCTGAGTGGACATTTTTGCAACTCCATGAAAAGTAGGTTCATAAAAAAAAAAAAAAAAAAAAAAAATCTGTTCACATTGCTTGTTCATGCTCGAAGTTGAATAAATACACTCAAGAAAAAAAAGCTCAATTAAGGTTCTCATAATTCATGCATGAAAGGGTTAAAAACACACCAAAGGTGTCAAACATGCGGCCCGGGGGCCAAATCTGGCCCACCAAAAGTTCCATTCCGGCCCGCAGGATGAAAGTGCAAAAATGAACCTGAACAGTCCAGGTTGTCCAAATCCTTTTGGTTCAGGTTTCACATACAGACCAATGTGATCTCCAGTAAAAATAAAAACACAATATTCCATAAATAATGACAACGACAAATTTTCTTTGTGAAAAAATATGTGGAAAAAATTTAAGTGAAAAAAATAACAATGCACTGTGAAAATATTTACATTTACAAAACTATTCTTTCACAATAAAATGCAAATAAATACATAAATAAAAACACAGATGAACAACCTGAAATGTGCAGTTTGAACAATATTCTGCCTGTTACTAAATGTTTATGGAACATTGTGTGTATGAATAATAAATCGAGGCATAATATTGTGAAAATTGCACTAATTTTTCAAATGAAATTTCAGTTTTTTCAGGTTATTCACATCTTTTTTGTAAAATATAAATATTTTCATTATTATATTGGGGTTTTTTCGTACCAAAAAAAAAGAAAAACTTGGATTTGTCATTATTTATAGGTTATTAAGTCATTATTTTACTGGTCTGGCCTTAATTTTTCTTTTCTATATTCCTGATCTGACCTGGCCTTTGCAGAACCCTCGTATCTCCTCTGCCGTGGAGGTCCTGCCTTCTCTCAGCCTGATGCAGGCACACACCTGCTCACCCAGTCTTTCATCTTTCACTCCAACCACCTGACGAACGGAAAAATAACAACAGCTTCAGTGTTGACTGTCATATCGCAGGACATAGGATTAGTGTTCTGCATCGCTGAGCTCATTTACATACACACCAATACTCCCATCAGTATCTGATTTCTGGAGTTGTCAGATTATTCAAGTGATCGTGTGAACACGATAATCTAATAGGCTTTATCCAATGATGGCACTTATCTGATTATGAGAAATCGGAAAAACACACCTAGATTTTTCCCCAATACTTGAGTGTCTTCATGTATGTGTACAGGTTATTCTGATTTCTTTATTTTTATTTCTTTATTTTTTTTTTTTTTTTTACATCTGAGCATGTGTAAAAAAAACAAAAAACAAAAACAGCACCTATGTAAACTGAGGTTACATGGTGACTACGTGAACCTAAGGAAAGAGAAAAGTAAACAATTAAATGAAGGAGAGCAGAAACGTGACCTATTTTGTAGTCTTATTAGCTCCTCCCACTTTAGGGCAGCTAACGCTGACACTGTAGTCGTTGCCATTGTCAACAAGACAAGACCCTGTTACAGTTATGCTTTGTCATTTTAAACAAAGAACTTGAATTAAGAAAGTTAAAAAAAAAAAAAAAAAGATAAGAAAGGATGGTTTAAAAATGACAGGAAATGGAGGTTGTTTCAATACTTTTTTCAAATGGTCAAAAAGAGGCTCAAAATGGAATTTTCATAAGGCTATAGCATGACGTCCAAAAATGGTCATTTTAAACATATTTTAATATATTCACAAAAAGTATTTTAGGATGTTCCTAAGTTCATAATAAACACTCCTGAAGATGTTTCAGGTTGTTTCAACACTTTTTTCAGATGGTCACAAAGAGGCTCAAAATGGAATGTTCATAAGGCTATAGCATGACGTCCAAAAATGGTCATTTTGAACATATTTCAATAGATTTTTAAAAAGTGTTTTAGAACATTCGTAAGATCATAATACACATTCCTTGAGACATTTCAGGTTGTTTCAACGCCTTTTTCACATGGTCACCAAGAGGCTCAAAATGGAATTTTCATAAGGCATATATCATGACGTCCAAAAATGGTCATTTTGAACATATTTTTATAGGTTTTTAAAATATGTTTAAGAACATTTGTATGATCTTAATAAACATTCCTGAAGATGTTTCAGGTTTTTTTCAACACCTTTTTCAGATGGTCAAAAAGAGGCTCAAAATGGAATGTTCATAAGGCTATAGCATGACGTCCAAAAATGGTCATTTTGAACATACTTTAATAGATCCTCAAAATGTGTTTTAGGATGTTCCTAAGTTCATAATAAATACTCCTGAAGATGTTTCAGGTCGTTTCAATACTTTTTTCAGATGGTCACAAAGATGGTCAAAATGGAATTTTGACAAGGCTATAGCATGACGTCCAAAAATGGTCATTTTGAACATATTTTAATAAATCCTCAAAATGTGTTTTAGGATGTTCCTAAGTTCATAATAAACACTCCTGAAGATGTTTCAGGTCGTTTCGACACCTTTTTCAGATGGTCACAAAGAGGCTCAAAATGGAATTTTCATAAGGCTATATCATGACGTCCAAAAATGGTCATTTTGAACATATTTTTATAGGTTGTTAAAAAGTGTTTTAGAACATTTGTATGATCATAATAAACACTCCTGAAGATGTTTCAGGTATTTTCAACGCCTTTTTCAGATGGTCACAAAGAGGCTCAAAATGGAATTTTCATAAGGCTATAGCATGACGTTCAAAAATGGTAATTTTGAACATATTTTAATAGATCCTCAAAATGTGTTTTAGGATGTTCCTAAGTTCATAATAAACACTCCTGAAGATGTTTCAGGTCGTTTCAACACTTTTTTCAGATGGTCACAAAGAGGCTCAAAATGGAATTTTCAAAAGGCTATAGCATGATGTCCAAAAATGGTCATTTTGAACATATTTCAATAGATTTTTAAAAAGTGTTTTAGAACATTTGTAAGACCATAATAAACATTCTTTGAGACCTTTCAGGTTGTTTCAACGCCTTTTTCACATGGTCACCAAGAGGCTCAAAATGGAATTTTCATAAGGCTATAGCATGACGTCCAAAAATGGTCATTTTGAACATACTTTAATAGATCCTCAAAATGTGTTTTAGGATGTTCCTAAGTTCATAATAAATACTCCTGAAGATGTTTCAGGTCGTTTCAATACTTTTTTCAGATGGTCACAAAGATGGTCAAAATGGAATTTTGACAAGGCTATAGCATGACGTCCAAAAATGGTCATTTTGAACATATTTTAATAAATCCTCAAAATGTGTTTTAGGATGTTCCTAAGTTCATAATAAACACTCCTGAAGATGTTTCAGGTCGTTTCGACACCTTTTTCAGATGGTCACAAAGAGGCTCACAATGGAATTTTCATAAGGCTATATCATGACGTCCAAAAATGGTCATTTTGAACATATTTTTATAGGTTGTTAAAAAGTGTTTTAGAACATTTGTATGATCATAATAAACACTCCTGAAGATGTTTCAGGTATTTTCAACGCCTTTTTCAGATGGTCACAAAGAGGCTCAAAATGGAATTTTCATAAGGCTATAGCATGACGTTCAAAAATGGTAATTTTGAACATATTTTAATAGATCCTCAAAATGTGTTTTAGGATGTTCCTAAGTTCATAATAAACACTCCTGAAGATGTTTCAGGTCGTTTCAACACTTTTTTCAGATGGTCACAAAGAGGCTCAAAATGGAATTTTCAAAAGGCTATAGCATGATGTCCAAAAATGGTCATTTTGAACATATTTCAATAGATTTTTAAAAAGTGTTTTAGAACATTCGTAAGACCATAATAAACATTCTTTGAGACCTTTCAGGTTGTTTCAACGCCTTTTTCACATGGTCACCAAGAGGCTCAAAATGGAATTTTCATAAGGCTATAGCATGACGTCCAAAAATGGTCATTTTGAACATATTTTAATAGGTTTTTTAAATGTGTTTTAGAACATTTGTATGATCTTAATAAACATTCCTGAAGATGTTTCAGGTTTCTTCAACACCTTTTTCAGGTGGTCACAAAGAGGCTCAAAATGGAATGTTCATAAGGCTTTAGCATGACGTCCAAAAATGGTCATTTTGAACATATTTTAATAGGTTTTTTAAATGTGTTTTAGAACATTTGTATGATCTTAATAAACATTCCTGAAGATGTTTCAGGTTTTTTTCAACACCATTTTCAGATGGTCACAAAGAGGCTCAAAATGGAATGTTCATAAGGCTATAGCATGACGTCCAAAAATGGTAATTTTTAACATACTTTAATAGATCCTAAAACAGTGTTTTAGGATGTTCCTAAGTTCATAATAAACACTCCTGAAGATGTTTCAGGTCGTTTAAACAATTTTTTCAGATGGTCACAAAGAGGCTCAAAATGGAATTTTCACAAGGCTATAGCATGATGTCCAAAAATGGTCATTTTGAACATATTTTAATAGGTTTTCAAAAAGTGTTTTAGAACATTTGTATGATCATAATAAACACTCTTGAAGATGTTTCAGGTATTTTCAACGCCTTTTTCAGATGGTCACAAAGAGGCTCAAAATGGAATTTTCATAAGGCTATAGCATGATGTCCAAAAATGGTAATTTTGAACATATTTTAATAGATCCTCAAAATGTGTTTTAGGATGTTCCTAAATTCATAATAAACACTCCTGAAGATGTTTCAGGTCGTTTCGACACTTTTTTCAGATGGTCAAAAAGAGGCTCAAAATGGAATTTTCATAAGGCTATAGCATGATGTCCAAAAATGGTTATTTTGAACATATTTTAATAGGTTTTTAAAAAGTGTTTTAGAACATTTGTATGATCATAATAAACACTCCTGAAGATGTTTCAGGTTTTTTCAACGCCTTTTTCAGATGGTCACAAAGAGGCTCACAATGGAATTTTCATAAGGCATATAGCATGACGTCCAAAAATGGTCATTTTGAACATATTTTTATAGGTTTTTAAAATATGTTTAAGAACATTTGTATGATCTCAATAAACATTCCTGAAGATGTTTCAGGTTTTTTCAACACCTTTTTCAGATGGTCAAAAAGAGGCTCAAAATGGAATGTTCATAAGGCTATAGCATGACGTCCAAAAATGGTAAATTTGAACATACTTTAATAGATCCTAAAACAGTGTTTTAGGATTTTCCTAAGTTCATAATAAACACTCCTGAAGATGTTTCAGGTTTTTTCAACACTTTTTTCAGATGGTCACAAAGAGGCACAAAATGGAATTTTCATAAGGCTATAGCAAAACGTCCAAAAATGGTCATTTTGAACATATTTTAATACATCCTCAAAATGTGTTTTAGGATGTTCCTAAGTTCATAATAAACACTCCTGAAGATGTTTCAGGTCGTTTAAACAATTTTTTCAGATAGTCACAAAGAGGCTCAAAATGGAATTTTCACAAGGCTATAGCATGATGTCCAAAAATGGTCATTTTGAACATATTTTAATAGGTTTTTAAAAAGTGTTTAGAACATTTGTATGATCATAATAAACACTCCTGAAGATGTTTCAGGTATTTTCAATGCCTTTTTCAGATGGTCACAAAGAGGCTCAAAATGGAATTTTCATAAGGCGATAGCATGACGTCCAAAAATGGTCATTTTGAACATATTTTAATTGGTTTTTAAAATGTGTTTTAGAACATTTGTATGATCATAATAAACACTCCTGAAGATGTTTCAGGTTGTTTCAACACTTTTTTCAGATGGTCACAAAGAGGCTCAAAATGGAATGTTCATAAGGCTATAGCATGACGTCCAAAAATGGTCATTTTGAACATATTTCAATAGATTTTTAAAAAGTGTTTTAGAACATTCGTAAGATCATAATACACATTCCTTGAGACATTTCAGGTTGTTTCAACGCCTTTTTCACATGGTCACCAAGAGGCTCAAACTGGAATTTTCATAAGGCATATATCATGACGTCCAAAAATGGTCATTTTGAACATATTTTTATAGGTTTTTAAAATATGTTTAAGAACATTTGTATGATCTTAATAAACATTCCTGAAGATGTTTCAGGTTTTTTTCAACACCTTTTTCAGATGGTCAAAAAGAGGCTCAAAATGGAATGTTCATAAGGCTATAGCATGACGTCCAAAAATGGTCATTTTGAACATACTTTAATAGATCCTCAAAATGTGTTTTAGGATGTTCCTAAGTTCATAACAAACACTCCTGAAAATATTTCAGGTTTTTTCAACAATTTTTTCAGATGGTCACAAAGAGGCACAAAATGGAGTTTTCATAAGGCTATAGCATGACGTCCAAAAATGGTCATTTTTAACATACTTTAATAGATCCTAAAACAGTGTTTTAGGATTTTCCTAAGTTCATAATAAACACTCCTGAAGATGTTTCAGGTTTTTTCAACACTTTTTTCAGATGGTCACAAAGAGGCTCAAAATGAAATTTTCATAAGGCTATAGCATGACGTCCAAAAATGGTCATTTTGAACATATTTTTTATAGATCCTCAAAAAGTGTTTTAGGATGTTCCTAAGTTCATAATAAACATTCCTGAAGATTTTTCAGGTGTTTTCAACGCCTTTTTCAGATGGTCACAAAGAGGCACAAAATGGAATTTTCATAAGGCTATAGCATGACGTCCAAAAATGGTCATTTTGAACATATTTTAATAGATCCTCAAAATGTGTTTTAGGATGTTCCTAAGTTCATAATAAACACTCCTGAAGATGTTTCAGGTCGTTTCGACACTTTTTTCAGATGTTCAAAAAGAGGCTCAAAATGGAATTTTCATAAGGCTATAGCATGACGTCCAAAAATGGTCATTTTGAACATATTTTAATAGATTCTCAAAAAGTGTTTTAGGATGTTCCTAAGTTCATAATAAACATTCCTGAAGATTTTTCAGGTGTTTTCAACGCCTTTTTCAGATGGTCACAAAGAGGCTCACAATGGAATTTTAATAAGGCTATAGCATGATGTCCAAAAATGGTCATTTTGAACATATTTTAATAGATCCTCACAATGTGTTTTAGGATGTTCCTAAGTTCATAATAAACACTCCTGAAGATGTTTCAGGTCGTTTCGACACTTTTTTCAGATGGTCACAAAGAGGCTCAAAATGGAATTTTCAATAGGCTGTAGCATGACGTCCAAAAATGGTCATTTTGAACATATTTTAATAGATCCTCAAAAAGTTTTTTAGGATGTTCCTAAGTTCATAACAAACACTCCTGAAAATATTTCAGGTTTTTTCAAAACGTTTTTCAGATGGTCACAAAGAGGCTCAAAATGGAATTTTCATAAGGCTATAGCATGATGTCCAAAAATGGTCATTTTGAAGATATTTTAATAGATCCTCAAAAAGTGTTTTTGGATTTTCCTAAGTTCATAATAAACACTCCTGAAGATGTTTCAGGTCGTTTCAACACGTTTTTCAGATGGTCACAAAGAGGCTCAAAATGGAATGTTCATAAGGCTATAGCATGACGTCCAAAAATGGTAATTTTAAACATATTTTTTTTACGTTGTTAAAAAGTGTTTTAGGACATTTGTATGATCATAATAAACACTCCTGAAGATGTTTCAGGTTTTTTCAACACTTTTTTCAGATGGTCACAAAGAGACACAAAATGGAATTTTCATAAGGCTATAGCATGACGTCCAAAAATTTTCATTTTGAACATATTTTAATAGGTTTTTAAAATGTGTTTTAGAACATTTGTATGATCATAATAAACACTCCTGAAGATGTTTCAGGTCGTTTTGAACACTTTTTTCAGATGGTCACAAAGAGGCTCAAAATGGAATTTTCATAAGACTATAGCATGACGTTCAAAAATGGTCATTTTTAACATATTTTAATAGATCCTCAAAATGTGTTTTAGGATGTTCCTAAGTTCATAATAAACACTCCTGAAGATGTTTCAGGTTGTTTCAACACTTTTTTCAGATGGTCACAAAGAGGCTCAAAATGGAATTTTCACAAGGCTATAGCATGATGTCCAAAAATGGTCATTTTGAACATTTGAACATTTGTATGATCATAATAAACACTCCTGAAGACATTTCAGGTATTTTCAACGCCTTTTTCAGATGGTCACAAAGAGGCTCAAAATGGAATTTTCGTAAGGCTATAGCATGACGTTCAAAAATGGTCATTTTGAACTTATTTTAATAGATCCTCAAAATGTGTTTTAGGATGTTCCTAAGTTCATAATAAACACTCCTGAAGATGTTTCAGGTCGTTTCGACACTTTTTTCAGATGGTCAAAAAGAGGCTCAAAATGGAATTTTCACAAGGCTATAGCATGATGTCCAAAAATGGTCATTTTGAACATATTTTTATAGCTCCTCAAAATGTGTTTTAGGATGTTCCTAAGTTCATAATAAACACTCCTGAAGATGTTTCAGGTCGTTTCGACACTTTTTTCAGATGGTCAAAAAGAGGCTCAAAATGAAATTTTCACAAGGCTATAGCATGATGTCCAAAAATGGTCATTTTGAACATATTTTAATGGATCCTCAAAAAGTGTTTTAGGATGTTCCTAAGTTCATAATAAACACTCCTGAAGATATTTCAGGTTGTTTCAGCACCTTTTTCAGATGGTCACAAAGAGGCTCAAAATGGAATGTTCATAAGGCTATAGCATGATGTGCAAAAATGGTCATTTTGAACATATTTTAATAGGTTTTTAAAATGTGTTTTAGAACATTTGTATGATCATAATAAACATTCCTGAAGAATTTTCAGGTTGTTTCAACACCATTTTCAGATGGTCACAAAGAGGCTCAAAATGGAATGTTCATAAGGCTATAGCATGACGTCCACAAATGGTCATTTTGAACATATTTTTATAGCTCCTCAAAAAGTGTTTTAGGATGTTCCTAAGTTCATAATAAACACTCCTGAAGATGTTTCAGGTCGTTTCAACACTTTTTTCAGATGGTCACAAAGAGGCTCAAAATGGAATTTTCACAAGGCTATAGCATGACGTCCACAAATGATAATTTTGATCAAATTTTAAAGGGTTTTTAAAAAGTTTTTTAGAACATTTGTATGATCATAATAAACATTCCTGAAGATGTTTCAGGTTATTTCAACACCTTTTTCAGATGGTCAAAAACAGGCTCAAAATGGAATGTTCATAAGGCTATAGCATGACGTCCAAAAATGGTCATTTTGAACATATTTTTATAGGTTGTTAAAAAGTGTTTTAGAATATTTGTATGATCATAATAAACACTCCTGAAGACATTTCAGGTATTTTCAACGCCTTTTTCAGATGGTCACAAAGAGGCTCAAAATGGAATTTTCAT